>NC_064639.1:576476656-576780082 GCF_023864345.2 Schistocerca serialis cubense
ATTGTCAGCCCTCTGGAGGCCTTCCTGCATTTTTCTGCACTTTCCTGGCTCTGTAACGTGTCTATATACAACAGCATCATTCGGGGTGGATTCACGGAGTTTCGGGGTTTTCCTCCAGATCATTATTTTGTACACGCAGCGAACTGGTTTAGTCCCGAAGTTACTTTTATGTCTGACGAGTTCACGCCATTAAGATCGACTATTTGATTTAATGCTAGGTAGTTCTGAAACCGATCACAAACGTGGTTCATTATTCGCCAAGCTCGTATGTTATTCACTTTGTATCAGTGCCTACCTGTACCGAATGGAATCTGGAAGTCAAGGAGCATGTCGTGAACATGGGCACGGGTTTCTTCTGCCCTCTAAATGGTGCGGGTGAAATGAGCGAGCTGAGTTTCACAAGAGACATCTAATTCCATGTTGATTCCAAAAGAAGAGACTTTTCTTCCGCAAAACGATAACAGTACGCGATTACACAATGTTTATGGTTATGCTATTACAGATTGTCAGCGATAAAGTTCCATAATTATGTCTATCTGTACGACGATCCGTTCTGACTGACCTGCCCCTTTTTCCAATCACTTGGCACCCTCCAGCGTGATACGGGAAGCCGCTAGAGCAGGAGCAAGTTCTTTCACACAATTTGTGTAAAACGTCTCATGTAGATCATCACCGGCCGCTGTGACCGAGAGGTTCTAGGCACTTCAGTCTGGAACCAAGCGACCGCTACGGTCGCAGGTTCGAATACTGCCTCGGACATGTCGGACATGGATGTGTGTGATGTCCGTAGTTTAGTTAGGTTTAAGTAGTTCTAAGTTCTAGGGGACTGATGACCTCAGATGTTAAGTCCCATAGTGCTCACAGCCATTTGAACCAATTTGCAGATCACCAAGTATTCATTTGAGCGTGTTTAGTTGATCTGACATCCGGAAATCTCTTTTTTCAGTGTCTGCCATTTTGGCGTTCTTGCTATGACTGAAAGGAGGTTTTATAATCTTCTGTAGTGAAAGAATTTTGAAACACGGAATTCATTATTTGAGCCAGCTGTCAGTAGGCTTTTATCATTGACAGAGTGAAGAGATGATTTTTTATGCGTTTACTGAAATGAAAGTTCTTAGGACCGGTCAGGAGTGTTTTACTTTCGATTTCATTGATCGTTTTGTTATAAATCTTATCATCAGTAACCGAATCGTTGTGTTAAAATAAAAATTATATCTCTGATGTAAAGTAATATCTATTAAGGAAATATGGCCATCTTACGTTTAAAAATAAATGAGACACGATAAGTCTTCTTTTTCCTTTCACCATTGCAGCGCGTCAGCAAATGTAAGTATCGAAATAATTACGAAAAATCCGCCTCAATTGCACCAACTACCTGGTGTTTACCAAGCTTTCAGCGTGGGTAACCACGCCTTCATCAGAACAAATATAAAACAGCTTGTCTAAATAGGCATAGTCAACGGCTAAAATCAACACCTACAGCGGCAGGACCCCATAAATTTTTTTTACAAGTACACAGTACATATGTACCAAGTCAGTGTTACTTATCTTAACCCTGTGTGAGCTGCCTCGCCCCAGCCAACGTACGATGGTCACAGGCTCTCCACCGAACTGAGGCACCGCAGGCTGCTCACATGTGCGGCTATCGAAATCACTGCGCATGCGCGCGGCCAGGAAACGCTCCTCTTATGCATGGGAGCGGGATTACAAAGCTAACACGGGTCGGGACCTAACTGATTGCCAAAAGTTGTCACACAAATAACAAATTGAGCAAATGATAAAAGCGATGATGCGGGAATTAGGACATATTTAATAGCACCGCACGACAAACTTTGTGCACGGATGGTAATTCAGCCACAAGCTAATATGGAGGCCCTAAATTAGGTAGAAATTCAACTAAACTAAAAAGATAGCTATGCTAAGGACGTTATTGCTAACGGATAAAATGGCTCTAATAATATCTGCAGCAGAAACAACCATAGTCGCTATATCGCCATAATACTAAGCGGCCGACCAGGCCGTAATGAGAAGAGGTTAAAGATTTATAAGATACCTTGGCTCCATGATCTTATAATTACATAGAAGCCAACGAAGATACATAAAATACCTCCTAAAAGCGCGCAGCAATAAGAAAATACAAATGGTGTTCTTCTTGGCTAACCAAACCCTCATCACAGTAGGAGGGAAAACATACCAAAATGGGGGGGGGGGGGAGGGGGGGGCATCGTAACCATCTGTGAACAATCAACATCGTGCGCGTGCATCAACCAACTTCCACGTCATGCTACTTAATGTGAAGAATTAAGTAAGGGACCGAAACCTTCAAAGAAATTTCTGCTTTTAATTGGAGCTGATCGTTAAGGACATCGTGTTTGGCATACTGCAGGTGTTTAAAAATCTGCATTTCCTCTAAGATGTCCAATTTTGAACCCTTAACTTCAGCATGAAGCAACTCGATATTAGACGGAGGACTCGGCGCATGAGCCATTTGTATAAGGTGTTCTGCATAAGTGGAACCCCTCGTGCCATCACCGCTTCTAGCGGGGATGTGCTCTTTATATCTAGTCATGAGAGCTCAGCCTGTCTGACCTATGTAAAATTTCGGACAGTCACCGCAAGTAATTTTATACACTCCACACTGAGACAGTTTATCATCTGGGATCTGCAACGAGTGGATTAAATTCTTGTGCAGATTATTACCGGTGGAAAAGGCTACTCTAAAGTTATAGGCTCTAAGCAAACGCCCTAATTTGTAACTAACATTACCTACAAACGGGATAGATGCTGTTGCCATCGGTTTGTCATTTATTAAATCTCCTAATGTGGAAGCCGTACCATTATTTTTATTTATTTTCTTATTGTACAAACGTCTTACCAGTTGCGAACTAAAACCATTAATTCTAGCGATAGCTTCCAGTTTCTAGCTGCTCCGGTGACAGGGGGATAGCTGTAGCTCGACGTCGAACCTGCAACCTAAATTCCTTTGTTCGAAGTCCGATTACTATTCCTATGGTAATGCAAATCATTTGTTACATTGCATCTCATATTATCATGGTGCAGCATCACCTAAATTTTCCGCTCTTCAGTGACGAGCTCTACGCACAATTTCACCAGAACTTAAATATGCAGGTAATAGGGTTGTCGTCGACAGTAGGAGTTTTAATCCTACAAACATCAAAAATCCTTCTTCTATCCCTACATCTACATATACATCTACATAGACACTACGCAATTCACTGGACGGCAAATGGCAGAGCGTACCACTGCAACATTTCCTTCCCCGTTCCACTAGCAATCCCTTCCAGGGATTCCCATCTCAGGCTGCGAAGCACCTCTGTAACACTTGTGTGTTGTTCGAACCTACCAATAACAAATCCAGCAGCCCGCCTCTGAATTGCTTCCATTTATCCCTTTAATCCGACCTGGTAAGGAAACCAAAGACACGGGCAGTATTCAAGAATAGGTCGCACTAGCGCTCTATATGCGGTTCCTTTACAGATGAACCACACATTCCCAGAATTCTCCCAATAAACCGACGTCGACCATTCGCCTTCGCTAACACAATCCTCATTTGTCTGTTCCTTTTCGTATCGCTTTGCAACGTTACGCCCAGGTATTTAAGCGACGTGACTGTGTCAAGCAGGACACAAGTAATACTGTATCCGAATATTGCGGCTTTGGTTTCTCTACTCATCCGAATTAACTTATTTATAGCAAGCTGCCATTCATCACATCAACTAGAAATTTAGTCTAAGTCTTCTCGTATCGTCTTACAGACACTCAGCTTCGACACCTTAACGTACACCACAGCATCACCAGCAAACAACTGCAGATTGCTGCCCACCCTGTCCTCCAAATCATTTGTGTGTATCTGGAGAACAACAGTGGTCCTATCACACTTCCCTGGGGCACTCCTGACGATATCTTTGTGTCTGATGAACACTCGCCGTCGAGGACAATTTACGAAACCTTCGAGCCACTACATATCTGTGAACCTGTTCCATTTGCTCGTACCTTCTTTAACAACCTGCAATAGGGCACCATGTCAAACGATTTCCGAAAGTGTAGAACATAATCTGCGTGTTGCCTTCATCCATAGTTCGCAGTTTATCATGTGAGAAAAGCACAAGGTGAAATTCGCATGAGTGGTGCTTTTTGAAACCGTGCTGATTCGTGGACATAAGCTCCTCGGTTTCAAGAAAATTTATTGCATTCGAACTGAAAATACGTTCAAGGATTCTGCTGAAATCGCAGTTAGGAATATTGGTCTGTAATTCAGAATGTCCGGTCGTTTTCCCTTCACACATACAGGGATCGTCTGCTCTTTTTTCAGTCACTTGGGACTTTGCACAGGGCGATAGATTCACAATAAATGCAAGTTAGGTAAGAGGCCAATGCCGTAGAGAACTCTTCGAAAAACCCAATTGGGATTCCATGCGGACCTGCTGAATTATTTTTTTTCAACTCTTTCAATTGTTTCTCTTCGCCAGGGATGCTTATTACTATGTAATCCATATGGAGGTCAGTTCGACGGTGAAATGACGAAACATTTATCCGACTGTACAGCGTGAACGATTTCTTGAAATTTAAAACTTCCGCTTTCGTTTTTCTGTGTTCAACTGCCACACAACACTGGTTAACAAATATCTGGATGGAGGCCTTAGACCCGCATAGCGGTTTTATATAAGACCAGGATTTTCTCAGGTTATCCGTCAGATCTTTTGCGACGGTATGACGGTGGCAGTAGTTGTATGCTTCGTGTATTGATCTTTTCACACGCACACGAATCTCTACTAACCTCTACTTGTCGTCATTTGAGCGTTCTCTTTTAAATCGCGAGTGCAACAGCCTCTGCTTTCTCTGTATTTTCCGACTCTCGTTATAAAACCATGGTAGGTCTTTTCCGTGTTTAATCCACTTACTAGGCATATAATTCTCCAGACCACGATCTAAACTTCGCCTACAATTCCTCTACGACTATCTTACTGGAACTAGGTGATATCAGTTCACCGTCTAAGAGAGATACTAGTAACTGATTATCTGTTCTTTCTAGCAGAAATACTTCCAGCCTTCTTAACTGATTTATTAAATTTCGTAACGATAATTGCTATAATGGCATCGTGCTTGCTAATCCCTGTTTCTATACCGACGTTGTCGATAAGGACCGTCCCATTTGTAGCTACAGGAACTAAGATATTACTAATGAGTGTGTGCTGCCGAACTAGTTGCTCAAGCCAATTTTCAGAAAACGTGTTCAAAAGTACTTCGAACAACTGTCTGCCTGTACAGCTTACAATAAATGTATTAACGTCTCAATCGATGCTCGGTAGGTTAAAGTGACGTCCAACTAACATTGCTTGATCTGGGTATTTACGCGCTACTGATCATAGACTTTCTTTGAATGACTGTAGAAATGTCACAGCAGAATCGAATGCTCAACAATTAAGTTGGTTCACCTAGACCTGTTATGCGCGACCAGATAGCTTCGCTGTCACACTCAAGTTCGGCCTCAATAGAGCCAACATTTTTGTCGACTTATCCAATTTATTCCTGCTATTATCAATGTGATGTGTCCCACTTCTTGAACAACTAGCATTCGGAGGCTGCATTCGCAATGTGTCATATTTATTATTATTATTATTATTTGAGAGATACAGTACAATGGTGCCATTATGTCAGTACTTTCGTAAATTGTATGTACATTGTGTGAACTTCATTGTCGTAACTCTGTTGTAACTTTTCGTCTACTTGTTTCATGATCACTAATTTGCTGACCACTGAAAACTAATGATCAAATGAACTACGAAAGAATGCAGAGAAAAATACAAACAAACAAAAATTGTATAAAGCCAGAAAAGCCAACGGGAAGAACCAAATTTTTAAAAATATATTTTACTGCCTGTTTCCACTAAGTCATAAAAAAAAAAAGATAAGGGCAAAATTGTTATCTCCTTAGTCTGTGCGTAGGCTGATTTCGAAGGAATTTCGTTCCCAATCAGGGCCAAATTTTGCTTGGTAGACAGAAATTCCCATTTCTATAGTAATTAGCTTCAACAATAGTGTCAATTTGATTTGTGCAGGACGGCGGACTCTGCGTCGGGAGAGCACATAACGGCGCAGTGTTTCTTGGTTGTTTCATCTCTATAATGTCGTATTTCCTGAACATTCTAGCTCAGAAATATTGATTATTTGTGTGCTGATACTTAGCTGGATTATTTGATTTCACCTACGTGATTTCATTCACTTTACGTGTTATGATGAAAATCGAGCAATCGAATGAAATGGAACCCAAAATGCTTCATGAGATAGATCTGTGGTAAAGATTGCGAGAGCTTCAGATTAAAATTTCTTAAAACAAATACAAACTCACCAGTAGTAGGCATGCTATGTTGTTGTTGTCAGATTGAAAATATTGAAAATAGAATAAAAGATAAAATTGTCCAGTCTACCATTACTCACACTCTGCAACAGGCAGAATTAAAAGAATTTCTGTTAAAGTATGTCCATGCATTTGAAGACACAAAGGTATTATTAAAACATGCCAGTATCAAAAGTAAATTCACCCTATGAAACATATTGTGATAATACTTATTCCATCCCTTGGACCAAGACAGTACCAGTCACTAATATGTCAAAGCAAATGTTAGAGTGGAGGATAATAGAACCCTGGATGTCATCATACTGCTACCCTCTGCTAGCTGAGGCAAAACCTGGTGGAAACGTTTGCTTAGTTTTATATGTGAGAGCCATCAACAATTATTCCCGCAAGAACTCAGCCTGAAAATTTAGATGATCAGATGCAGAAGTCCCATGGAGTTAAAAATCATACCAGTGTAGATTTGAGTTTTTCATACTGGCAGGTAAGCATCACCAAGGAATCTAGGAAGTATACTGCTTTCATCTTTGGAGGAAGAAGTTACCCATTTTGTGTACTGCCATTCCGTTTAAATATACATTCAAGTGTGTTTATTACTGGCTTGGACACTATCTTAGGTCCTGAATTACTAGACAGAGTCACATTATACACTGATGATTTATTAATAGCCGTACATACAGGAAGAGCACGTAGATTTGGTGGGAATGACATTATGCAACTTTTCAGAAACAGTAGTTACGTTAAGTCTACAGAAGTCAAAATTTGTGAAGGACCAAATTAAGTTTCTAGACCACAATATTTTCTGCTGTAATAACATCAGACCCACACAAAATCAGGGCTATAAAGAATTTTCCACGTTCCATCACCAAAAAAACAGCTTCAGACAGTTTTTGGTTTGTGTTCATTTTTTCGCTGGATCTTGACTAATCAGCATTTATATAGTACAGCTTTGTTAAGTCTGTTGAAAAAAAAATGAACCATCAGTGTGAATAAGATACTATAAAAGAAACTTTGATACAATAAAAGATGTTTAGTAATTTCCGATATTTTACATCATCCCAATACGACCAAAGATGTTTTACTAGTGACTAATGAAAATAACAAGCAAGATATTCATTGTTAGTTTTGTTAGCCACACAATGTCAGAATGTGAGGAAGCCTTCTATACTACTGACTTGGAAACTCTAGCTATAGTTTGTGCCCTTTAAAAAGTTTTATTGTTGTATTTATGAAAAAAGACATCAAGATCTTCTCTGATCATCAGGCATTGAACTTTCTCGTGTCATGCAAACTACTCCATCCACGTTTAGCACATTCTTTTTACAAGAGTACTATTTGAGGTCGCACATATCTCAGGAAAAGATAAATTAGTGGCAGATGCTCTGTCATTTTCATCACATGGTTTACCAGAGCACACAGAATTTACAGAACAAACTCCTGACTACTGTGTACTACTGATGAAAGACTGTAATACCAACAATATTATTTAGATATCTACAGAAACATGGCTGATTTGCAGAATAATGACCAGTATTGATGTAAGCTAAGACACTGCTTTTATAAAATCCTACAGACAAATTAAATCAACTTTACAGAATGTAAAATGATGGTCTATTCTATAGATACAATGCTCGATCTGACACATGCTGTGTTTTTATTCCAGTGTCATGTGAAAATGCCTTCATTTGGTATACACATGAGGTGTGGGGGTGTTACAGTGCATCTAAGTGTGTAAGAAAGGTCAGTTTGTTCCTCTGTTTTTCTGACATGAGAAGGCAAATATACAGCTAAAACATGTCTCATGCATATAATAGAAACACCCACAAACAAATATTGTTCTACAGAGTTACATCCGATCATACCACCAAAAGCAGTACAGAGTGTTTCAGTTGATGTTGCAGGACCTTTACTCTCAGCTGCCAACGGCCTTCTCGCAGTGGTAACACTGGTTCCCGGCAGATCACGGAAGCTAAGAACTGCCGGGCTTGCCTGGCACTTGGACAGGTCACGGTCAACATCGGTCGAGAGCTGTTGGCTACCGGGTTGCACTCAGCACTTGTGGGGCCTATTGAGGAGCTACTTGACTGAGAAGTAGCGGCACCTCTGACGAAAACTGGCACTGGTCATGAGAGCATTGTGCTGACGACATACCCCTCCACATCTGCAACCAGTGACGCCTAAGGGCCGAGAATGATATAGCGGCCGGTCGGTACCGTTGGGCCTTCACGACCTGTTGAAACAGTGCTTGATTTACTCTCAGCTGGATGTGGAGTTGGTAGTACTGTATGATAATTTCATAAAGTATGTTAAACTGTATGGTACAAAGTCTACAGTATCAGGTGCAATCGCTACAAGAATAGTAAACGATTACACACAGACAGTTGGCAAGCCTGTCGCCTTTCTACGTAACTTGGCGGTTTTGGAAAACATTTCTATATGAATATGAAGTTAGAGATACTAATAACTCAATTTGATCCAGAAAAGAATAGTATTTTTCGTGAGTTAAGTAGGTTCATATGAATATATGTGCACAGTCATAAAACAGAATGGATGGAATGAAGAGGGTTTTGTACAGGTTCTAAACAATTTACTACTGCACAACGCACAATTTACTCCAGCTGAACTCATAAGCAAGACAAAAGAAAAAAATGAATGGATAGATACACTTCCACATATTCAGAGAGATGAGTGTTTCTGGGACGAAGAAATAAGACAAGTCTAAGTCACACTCACGGAGCAGGCACGTTTGAGAAGGATCTACTACGGTGAAAGATTTTGGAAAATGCAAAAATACAAAAATACCAAGTAGGAGAATGTATTCTTCTAAAAACTCATCGAAAATCTTCTCTTCTTCGCCAAAGAATATATAAATGGTGACCTCTGTACACAGAACCTTATAAAATAGAATTCTGCATGAAGGAAGTTATACCCTGGCCTATCCAAAAACCAATAAAATTAAAAGACTTTGTATCCACCAGGATCTTAAAAATTTCTTACATAATTGATTGGTCTTATTTATATTGTGGGTGATGTCTGTACTTAAATGTGATTACTGACTGTGATCTAAGGACTGATTTAACCACTGATGTCAGTAGCAACTTTAGTGCCTTATACAAGCAAATAATCTGTATGGAGTGAAGTAATACTATGAGATTGATCCTCTCAGTACCTGGAAATTCATTAGAAGGGGAGAGTTTAAGGTGATGGTATCTGTTTAAATTTAATCCTAACTTACTAATTATACTGTATACTGGGTGGTTATAATTAAGCTAATGGTGTTCTGAAACTGCAGTGCGGGTTGTATTCATTGCAGGATGCTGTAATATTCTAAGTACGTTCACGAATCGGAGCGCTAGCGAAGAATGCTGAGAAATTAATAGTTCCATTTTATGCCACCAGGTGAAAATACGCACTGTAAGCAGTCACTATTTGATAAGTTTCCTGTTTTGTCGTCAGTATGCTGTTTCTCAGTTGGTGACGCACGTTGGTTCCTTTTGTAAAGTGACTGTTGGTGTAAAGGGTTAAAAAGGTTGAAGTCTTCCATATGAAAAGCAAATACTATTGAGAAGAAAGGCCGTGCACGCTGGTAAAGTTGTTTTATAAGAACAGCGGCAATAGCAGCGCTGCATTGTGGGAATTTCGCCGACAGAAACAGCTGTGAAGCGGCCCCATGTCAATAAATGCATAAGTGTACTAAAGAACATTAGAAAGAAATTTGAAGAAGCAGGTGAATTAGGTGGTACAGCAGAGAAAGGGAGTCGGCCCATTTCCACAGCAGTTGTTGATGAAGTTACCGTAGCTATAGCCAACAGTGGAGCACATGCTTCAAATTCAGCAGCCAGTACTCGAGGTGTGTCACACGAAAAGTCTCTCGCATAGTCAACAGTTCAAAAGATATTGTTGTGCATTTTACAGTGGTATTCCTACAAGCTGTAGAATGTGCATCAAAATAAGCCCAATATCGGCTGCAACGCCGTGGTTTGGCCTTTGTTTTCTAGCACATGTAGAAATGGATGAAATGGGGCTGGTGAGTATTCTTTGGACAGACGAGCCACATTTTACTCTGCACGGTGCTGTGAATGCACAGAACTGTCGCATGTAGGGTTCTACTCCGCAATATGTAGTGCAGGAACATCCACTGCTCTCAGTTTACGTGACTGTGTGGTGTGGTTTCACAAGTTCCTTTACTATGGGTCCGTTTTTCTTTGAGGAGACAATACCTCGCTGGCCCTGTTAGGTGTACAGTGGCAACTGCACGTTAAAAGACCTCTTCGTGCAATATGGGATTCCATCTTCGCAATCACTTGCCAGGTGAAAGATTTGCTTCAGGAAACCTTCGGTTACGACCACATGATCTCTCGGTAATTTGAAGATGTGTCACCTTTCAGATCCCCCGACCTAAATCCACGTAACTTCTGGGGATATCTCAAAGATCATGTCTATCAGAGATATATAAGGACTTTTCCTGATCTGAAAGATAGCGTACAACAACATATCGCTCTGATTACGCCAAAGATGCTGCGATCAACTGACAAGTATTCTCTGTTACGGATGCAGCATGTTGCTGAGTCGAGACAGCATATTGGAGATACGTTGTAACATATGACCATATCCTAATAAACGTGTGTTTGATCGTTCTTCCCCTTTTTCTGAACTTACACCACTTGCTGACTCCTTACAATTCCATGTTTTCACCTCGTTGCAGAAAGAGGGACTATTATTGTTTTAGCATTATCCACGAGCGCACCGATTAAAGAACACACTTAATATGATTCAGCGTGCTGCGATGTATACAGCCTACCCTACACTTTGGCATCGCACCACAGTCAGCTTAATTGTAATCACCCCGTATATATGGAATGAATTGATTTCTAGGTACTGCAGTGCCTAAGCTATTTAAACATTTATTGATGCATATATGTATATAAATACTAGTTATAAGCAGAATGAAGCAAAAGACACTGTGGTATATGTAGGAATACAGCATTGACAGCGTACTGTAAAAAAAAGGACCTACACGTCATGTGATAAATGAGGTAGATACGATGACTTATAAACTGAATGAGATGTTTCACTACTTCTGACTAATAAAAAAAAATGAGAGAGAGAGAGAGAGAGATAATACTATCACATGGAGATTACCCTGTCTGTGTTTAGTGAAGGAGAGGAAGAGATTTGCATATCTGAATGGCTAGACTCTACAGTATGTGAGCAGTCTGTTCTGATGTATGAGCATTAATTGATTAGTTGCAGGTCTTATTCCTGTATGTTTTTTTTTACAGTACCTCTGGAACTATAGAGAGTAAGCTCAATAAAAGGAGGACTTGGTTTGACTGCAAACTACTTTGACGGGCAAAACTCGCAATACCAAAAAAATAGTTAATATGTAGTAATCAAACTTTGGGAATACATTTGTCTACGTAACATATTCAAGTGATTAACATTGCAAGATCGCATGTTAATGTAAGCGCGAGATAAACCATTGTAAATGAGAAATGCTGGTACATTAATAACCGGTGTTACCTTGAGAATGTTGAATACACAAATTTCTTCTTGGATAACAACGAGAGTGCTCATGCTGTCATACAAAATCGCACCCCAGACCATAGCTCCAGGTGTAGGTCCAGTGTGTCTAGCACGCAGACGCGTTGGTTGCGCCTGGCCTTAACCTCCCTCTTTCTAATCAACACACGATTGTTGGCACCGAGCCAGAATCTGCTTTTAACAGAAAACACAACAGACCTCCACTTTGATTCCAGTGAGACCTCGCTTGACACCACTGAAGTGGCAAGTGGTCGTGGTTTGGGGTCAGTGGAATGCACGCAACAGGATGTCTGGCTCAGATGTGTCCTTGAAGTAACCGATTTGTAACAGTTCACTGTGTCACTGAGGTGCCAACTGCTGCTCAGATTGCTGCTGCAGATGCTGTACGATGGGGCAGAGTCACACACCGAACACGACGGTCTTCACTCTCAGTAGTGCCACGTGGCCGCCTGGAGACCGGTCTTCTTGCTACAATACCTTCCGTGACCACCGCATCCAGCAGTCATGTACAGTAGCTGCGTTCCTCCGAGGTCTTTCTGCGGTCTCGCAGAAGGAACATTCAGCTTCTCGTAGCCTTATTACTCGACCTCGTTTAAACTCAATGAGGTGTTGATAATGGCTTCTTTGGGGACTTCAAGACATTCTTGACTAACATCAACTCACCACCTCAAACCTCAGAGGTAACTAACCCTCATGACCGTTACAGCGTGTATTTAAAGCAAACCTGATTTGCATCCTACAGTGGCGCTACTAGCACCATTCTTATGCGACTGGCGCGAACTATGAATAGACATCATCTTTCAGATGCAGAAACACGCCTACCCAACTTTCGCTTATGTCGCACAGCTCCTTCTTGCTGCTGCGCGTTTTTGTCCTCGAGTGTTTTATAAATACTAACATGTCATGTTATTGTAAGTTAGCTATAGAAGTGGGGAAGCGGGAGGGGAATTACCTTTCTAAATCGTTGAGTAATCTGTAATGATTACCTTGGCTACTTAAATCTCATCGTAAGACAATCACATCTTTCGTTTCTCTGAAACTATTTACATCAAACGTAAGCTGTTATGTACCAACAATTAAATCTTTGTTTGTGGCAGAAACCTTATACTCAGTCAACTGTGACTGCGTAATTGCTACTAATCTGTACAAACACGATATCTAATGATCAGCCCATGAATAATTTAACTGGAGGCGCACCCAGACATGCATCAGACGTTGTTTGCTGCCATTAAGTGAGGCATTGTAATAAATTCCTATATCAGTAATTGAAGCGTTATGTTAAAATATAACGTATATCTTTGATGTAAAATAATATCTATCCACACCGAGCGAGGTGGCGCAGTGGTTAGACACTGGACTCGCATTCGGAAGGACGACGGTTCAATCCCGTGTCCGGCCATCCTGATTTAGGTTTTCCGTGATTTCCCTAAATCACTCCAGGCAAATGCCGGGATGGTTCCTCTGAAAGGGCACGGCCGACTTCCTTCCCTATCCTTCCCTAATCCGATGAGACCGATGACCACGCTGTCTGGTCTTCCCCAAACCAACTAACCAACCTAATATCTATCCATGAATGACGATCATCTTACGTTTAAGAAGAAATGAGACACGATTAGTCTTCTTCTTGTTACCTTTTGTCTCCTGACTGTCACGATGTAAAGACGAGTTACTTTCTTGTATGTAATTTAGCTACAAATTATACTATTATTTGAACTTACTATTGTTTCATTTACTATTAAATTAATGAACACCCTTTAATAATCCTTTACTAATTATGTATCAGGCATTTCGTTACGTCTCAATCATCTAAATACGTTGGAAGCGAATGATTTGGTGACGTGACGATCGCTTGCCTTCAGGGCGCTATTGAATCGACATGATTTACATTGTCATGTAAGTCATATATTACATTGCATCCCTTATTATTATGGTCCAGCATTAGCGAACTTTTCCGCTGTTCAACGACGACCTCTGTGCCTGATTTCACCAAAACTTATGCGCCTATACAGGTAACAGTATTTTATTCGAAAGTAGGAGTTTTAATTTCATCCAGCATCAAAAATGCTACTTATCCATGTTTTCATTGTACTCTTGCTGCCGCTGTGTCACTGTGATGTGTCCCACTTTCCGAACAACTACCATTCGGATGATTAATTCGCAATTTCAGTCATGTTTATTACTATTATTTTTGAGGGATGTATTACAGTTTCTATCACATCCCTTCTTAAGCTCGTTTTGTAAGCATGATATCGATTAAATCTGTGATAAAGCTCTCTTTGATTTCGGAACAACTTTGTAATATAGATACTGAATTTATCCATTCATCTTCCACATTTCCAGTTGGTGTTGACTGCACAGACGATCTGTAACATTACTGTCACAGGTGCAGAGTAAAAATATTTTTCTGCCTTTGTTAACATACTTTTTATCATCTCTACGCAGTGATTCTATAAATGCCTTATTTTCACTAATACCCTATTCTATTTTAATTGATCAAAAAAACTGGGGATCTGTTAGTTACTACAACATCTAAGATGCTGCCCTCACGAATGGGCTCTCTAAGTGAGGTAATTTTCAAAAAAAAAAAAAAATAATAATAATAATACTGTGAACAATTTTACATGGATCCATATCCATAGCATTCATTTTAATCGGCGACTCTCGCATTTTATAGGACAAAGACAGGATATTCTTCCTATTAAAACTGTATGATGAAAGCTTTTTCCTGAGCGGCCAGTGACATCATCTAGCCGTCTGCCGCAAGTAAGTGACGTGAGAAAATACCTTCAGCCTCAGATGTAAATGAGATGAGTTGCTTCTGTTTTTCGTGGCCAACCTGATAAGAAGGCATTCAAAGAATTTGGCCCCAGTTGAGGCTTGGGTAGAAAGAAAGTCAGAAAGAACTTGTGTTGCTACATAACTATTTTGTTCAACCTCTAAAAAAGCTCTTAGCTAGTATATCACACCATCAAGTGTAAACAGTCAGCCTAGTAAAGGAACACATTTAACAGGTGGCCGTCATCTTAATAAAATTAATGCCTCTCAAACCCTGAAATGGTATTAAATGTTCGAAGTTACTTGGATACAAGCAGTTATTTCTCTACTGGAAACCCATATACAATAACTGTCCTAAGGAGTTATGTACTTATTAATTACGGTTTACTATATTATGGATAATCTGCAACAAATTTTTGTTTACATTTGTTATATAAAGATGTGTTTAGTTGTTATATGACAGCTACTGAAATGTAAATCGTATGCAAAAGGTTAAGTGATTATAGCAAATTCCTTTAGTGTCCCAGATATGTTTAAAATCTTGTGAAAGAAGTTGATTACCATTACTATCTGCAAGTCCGAATCATTTAAAGGTATGGATGAAAATGTAAGCCTCTGGACTTTTTGTTACTGCTTTCCATTCTCATTATTCTCTTCAGGCATAAAATGTCACCTAACTGGACTCCTGACAAGCACGCTATAGCTATCACCAACATAATACCACCACCGGTATCATCCTTTATTGCTCTTTTCAGGCGTTTCATGAAAATTAAGCACTCAGGAACGGCGGGAGCTTATTTGCTGAGATACAAAGACATCTAATCTGAACAGCTCCTCATTATGAAATAATGCAATGTAAATCACACCGCTTCTGATGTATCCTGTGTTGCTGTGTTGACTTGGACTATCTATGAAGCCGGAAACCTGGATATTGGGTCTTGGATACTGACTCCAAATTTTTCGAAAGCAGTCGAAATGTTTCATATGCTCATCTCCATAAAGAGCAATGTTCTTTCATTCATATATCTGTAGCATTAGTATTTATGCTGACAATTATTAATCACTAATAGCATGACAAACAGTTATTCAGCATATTCATAGCGTTATTCTTGACCATTTCTACAACTGGATTACGTTGCTGTTTTTATCTGTGTCACTGAGAGTAGGCATTGTTTATGATACTGTGTAGTTGTTTCATCAGGTGAATGTTTCAAATACGAAACAAATGATCTCCAGATAATGGAACCAGCTTATAACCTTGTATTGCTTTGAATATTTTATTTTCACTGCAATTTAGAAATGTATTTGTAAAAATACAACTGATGGGAGAGCCCACTGTCGGCCTTCTTTTTGTAAACAGAACTCCTTGTTGAAACTGAAGTAGTTTTGTTCTGTTATAAAATTTAGGGTGACTTTAATTTTATCTATATGTGCATTTGTAGTGTTCACTTGTTCCTACAGTTGTTATTTAATAATGCTGGTTTTTTCTCATCCTGGCATATTTACGTACATGGATGTGATGTCATAGGATATACTTGTAAGGTGTGCTGAGGTGTTATGTTTGTCTTTTGTTTTTCTATGTGTTCGTTGATGTTTTGTATGTTCCCACTGATGAGAAATTGTTCAATTTCTGTAATGATGTGTCTCTGTGTGCCTAGTTAGGTCGTAAATTGATGCATTTTTAAGTTATTTACCAGTATAATTGGGCAGTTATGTTCGTGTATTTTTGGTAGTTTATATAGATTGGGTGCTTTGCTATGCTTTAGTGTCATATATACTGCTTGATCTTTTGTGACTGTAATTTTGTGAGTTTTCAGAATTTCCAGTATGTTTGATATTATCCATTACAGATGCGAGGTAATGCTTATGTTTTTACAGTAATTATTGATAACAGTCAACCGTAATTTTTGCCCTACACATAGCTCAACAACATGTTTAGAGAGACAATGGTCTTACCACGAGCTATGTTTTGCCATCTGGTGATGAGAGTATTGTTTCTCAAAATATGTTGCTGACATGTATGCAGAGAAAAAATTATGGTTGACTGCTACAAATTATTACTGTAGATTCTACATGATTCTTAGCTACCTCATAGTGGAATAATTGATTAATTTAATGGTAAAATGAAACTACATGGTTGCACAGACCTTTTCAAGTTTCAAAGATCTATGATGCAGTGACGATTCAAAATTTGTACCAAGATCGGGATTCGAACCTTCATTCCTCATGTATACTTATTTTAATGATTTTTCCTTCTATGAATTCTTTCGCTTTGTTGACGTATTCTATTTCACTCATATATACTAGGGTATTTTCCTTATCGGCTTTGGTGATGATTTCTGTATGTTCCTGTAGTGTTTTGTTTGCTTTTCTGGATATGTTTTATTCTGCTGTTTTCGTTTTTGAGTTGATGTAAGTCTTTTTCTTGTTGGTTATGTGTTTCATCTCTTCTCCTATGAGTTCCCTTGTCAAACTGAGACTGAAATTTGAGTTATCCAACTATACTTCTTGTGTTATTATGCATTCTGTTTCTGCAATCAGGTTTTCAGTTGTTTTTTATGGCCTATTTGTGTCTATGCTGTGTCTGGGCCACTTGTAAAGCAATTCTCCTTCTTTTATACTACTTATTTGTCAGTTAAATTGAGAGATCACTCATGAAATTTGTTTTACGGTACATCCTCTCTTCTTTACTCATTGGTGTGGTGGATTTCCTATTGCGATTCAGTTTTTTGTTTTGTGTTTCTTTCTTATTATTCGTTAGTGTTTCTGTGTGTGATTGCATCTCTTGCATGATGTTATAGAATGGACTGATGTTCTTATAAGATTACCTAAGGTGTGCTTTTTGTAACTGAACACTGAGGTGACATTTTTCAGCATGTAAGAAATGAATTTCTTGTTCTAACTAAAGAATTTCTGTTTTATTTTTGCTACTTGTGCTGCAGACGTTTACATTGACTTTTCCCAACAGATAAGATAACTAAATAATGACATAAACGTAGTTCACTCGAAAATGAAATTAAGTGTGAGACAGAAATAGTCATTCAACTTACTTTGCTAAAAATCACCACACACAGAATCAACAAGAAACATAATTTTGGAACATTCAGGAAATCTGTAGCCACAAGTACAACCACTCACAACCATTCCAATCACCCACTGACACACGAACTTTCAAGTTTAGGTGCTACACAGGCTGAAAAGAACTCTACTGGAAATCTTCAACTATACACAGGAACTAAACACAGTACACAACACAGCCGAAGAGATTTGGTACAGCACACAAATAATAACTACACGAACAAGAATATAAAACGCAAATTAAAAACGAACAAACCACGAAAAATTACAAGCCGCAAAAAAGAACCAGGAACACAAAACACGACAGATTCAGAGAACACAAGGAACTAGGAACACTCTTCAAAGAACGCAGCATGCCATACTAAAGTACAGCAACAAAAATACCTAACGGGTGAGAAAGATTCTCACGAAACAAGATCTACAAATATCATTCTGCACAAACTGCACAGTAGAGAAAAATCTAAATGCTAACAACATCGCCACGGAGGAATTTTCCTAAGCTGTAATTTACCATTTGACCTGTACGGAATGCCAGGCATCAAACATAAGCCAAATATGCAAATATTTTAAAACTAGATGTTCTGTATATCTCAGAGCCTTAAGACGTGACAGTACACTCCCTGCTTTTGCAGATCATCTCACAGAAGAAAACTACCACATAAGCAACACTGAGACTGATCTCAAGAAGTTCAGAGAAAGTCACAGTCTCTATCAAAAACTCACACTGGAGAAGAACTAACACTTACGCAAAGCAATAACACGAAGAGAGAAATCCTTACTGAAAATACAACACTCTTCAACAAAACACTGTTCGAAACACTCAATGAATTATACAAAGATACTTTCCCAAATAAAACATACTATTCAAAACCCTCAAATATAAAAAAATATGCTTCTTAATTTTCTTCCCTCACTTTTTTCTAGCTCTCTCTCTCTCTCTCTCTCTCTCTCTCTCTCTCTCTCTCTCTCTAATGCCATGCACAAACACACACACACACACACACACACACACACACACACACACACACACACACATTACATCACATAAGTTTTTCTCCAGCAGAGACACCACAATAGATTTCATCAAATACCCAAAATTAACACTTCGCTGGACAGAAACAAAACAATGAAAAAGAGAGTGGTGAGAATAACACAGTGCTCCTCTGTGATTATAGCAATGTAAATGTTTGCTTTAACAAAGAAGTATTTCAAAAATAGGCAAATTTATTTGCATTAACGTGCTGTCAGAACAATAAATAGGCATAAAAAGAAGCCGATCTGTAAAAATACATTTCCACAACTCTTGCAATTCCAGGCGAGCAGTAACAATTAATCAAACAAACTGCACATGTCATAGGTTTTGATTCCGAAACAGAAAAACAAGAATGAGCTTTGTATGATATTTTACAGAAATAAAACGAGAGCCACAAAAGATGACATAGTGGTGTCGAAACGTGCCTGTTTAAACAGAAAGAAATACATTGTTTCTTGCCTGAGACGGAGTATACAAAAAGAAAAAAAAGCAGAAAACGTGTGTGAGGAAACTGAAAAGGTTGTTCAGTGTGTAAAGGAAGATGAAAATCTGATAATTGTGGGTGAATGGAAAGTTGTAGCAGGGGAAGGAGTAGAAGGCAGAATTGCGAGAGTACACGGGCTTGGTACTAAAAATGAGAACCCTGGGTACTTGCTCATAATCGGATGGTCAACGGCTGTGACGCACCACCTTTGCTCCGCATGCTGGTCCAGATACTCACGGAAATATCTTCCACCACCATAATTCAAACTGGCTGGGTGCGGATCGAACGCCACATCAGTGGCAAGTGTTACAGAACTTGGCGGCAGGTGCAGGTGTTATACAATAAGAAATTTTAATGAAAACATTTTAGATGCAAGTGCTTTTATTACTGATTACAACGATACAGATGTCTGCTGCATGTGTGATTTTTCTTGATAGTGTAATGGTAGTATAACAGAATTATATATGCGGTCAAATATACAGCTCTGTAACTGCGCTAGTTTAAACAGACAAAGTTAATTTCCGTTTACTGTGACAATGTGCCATTACCATATGAAAAGCTGCGATTCTCGTCACCATGTAATTTGGTAGTCGTACATCACTGGCATATGTCATTACAACTTCCGTCGTACTTTCATACATTACACTGATATAAAAAGCCAGTGGCATTTGAGGGCTCAATGCATATAGTTGGATGAATCCTCTAGGATGAGAAGGTGTCACAAATATGTTACACTGAAGTTACTACCGAGCTCACAGAACTCTTGCAGAAGGGCTTTTGGATTTGACTCTGTGCGCCCATTTACAGCAATATGACTGGCTCTGACGTTCCTATGTGGGAGTAGAGTTTTTGTGACAGTGCGAGCATTTTGCTGATTGTGTGGCGGTGACTCCAGACAGAAGACGTCAGTCTGGAGGTGGGATTGTGGCTGTGCAGACGTCGCCGGCAGCGGCCGCCTACTTGTCAGGGAAGAGGACGTCGAACGGGATGGCGGCGAGCACCTTGTTGCCCTCGTTGCGCATCACCTTGTCCCAGGCCTCGTCCGCGTAGGGCAGCAACTCCTTGTAGAGCACCGGCCAAAACTCGTTGGCGAACGCCAGAGCCGCCTTGTCTGGAACACACACAGAAAAGTGGCTGTGGCTGTACGAAGCTCGCAGTAGCAGTTACTGCACCGTCTGAAGCAAAGATACATTGATTTGTGGTAAGTTCCTAAGGGACCAAACTGCTAAGGTCATCGGTCCCTAGGCTCACACACTACTTAATCTAACTTAAACTAACTTACACTAACGACAACACACACGCCCACACCCCAGGAAGGACTCGAGCCTCCGACGGGGGAAACCGCGCGAACCGTGGCAAGGCGCCCACAGACCGCACGGCTACCCCGCGCGGCGAAAAGTTACAAACGACGAGAAACCCGTGACCTGCTTCATCAAAACCTTTACGGTAATTGTCAGTTTGGTTTAAAAGGTAGTCGAACTTAAACACGACGACCAAAGAAAATTTTTGGAATTTTTTCTGTGTTAAAGAAGTCTCACAAGGAACCCCTTGCGAGCGAAGCTACAAGTTCGGTCTTTGGTAAGACTCATTAAAGTGTTACGTTAACAGTTAGAACAGTAAAATATATGCTGCTAATGACTTACCTAGTGTATTAGGAGGGCGACAGAAAATAAATGTCTGGGAAGTGCTGAGATCAATTTTCTATGCGATATATACACTACTGGCCATTAAAATTGCTACACCAAGAAGAAATGCAGATGATAAACGGGTATTCATTGGACAAATATATTACACTAGAACTGACATGTGATTACATTTTCACGCAATTTTGGTGCATAGATCCTGAGAGACCAGTGCCCAGAACAACCACCTCTGGCCGTAATAACGGCCTTGATACGCCTGAGCATTGAGACAAACAGAGCTTGGATGGCGTGTACAGGTACAGCTGCCAATGCAGCTTCAACACAATACCACAATTCATCAAGAGTAGCGACTGGCGTATTGTGACGAGCCAGTTGCTTGGCCACCATTGACCAGACGTTTTCAGTTGGTGGAAGATCTGGAGAATGTGCTGGCCAGGGCAGCAGTCGAACGTTTTCTGTATCCAGAAAGGCCCGTACAGGACCTGCAACATGCGGTCGTGCATTATCCTGCTGAAATGTAGGGTTTCGCAGGGATCGAATGAAGGGTAGAGCCACAGGTAGTAACACATGTGAAATGTAACGTCCACTGTTCCAAGTGCCGTCAATGCGAACAAGAGGTGACCGAGACGTGTAACCAGTGGCACCCCCATACGCCAGTATGCCGATGACGAATACACGTTTCCAATGTGCGTTCACCGTGATGTCGCCAAACACGGATGCGACCATCATGATTCTGTAAACAGAACCTGGATTCATCCGAAAAAACGACGTTTTGCCATTGGTGCACCCGGGTTCGTCGATGAGTACACCATCGCAGGCGCTCCTGTCTGTGATGCAGCGTCAAGGGTAACCACAGCCATGGTCCCCCAGGTGATAGTCCATACTGCTGCAAACGTCGTCGAACTGTTCGTGCAGATGGTTGTTGTCTTGCAAACGTCCCCATCTGTTGATTCATGGATGGAGACGTGGCTGCACGATCCGTTACAGCCATGGGGATAAGATGCCTGTCATCTCGACTGCTAGTGATACGAGGCCGTTGGGATCCAGCACGGCGTTCCGTATTACCCTCCTGAACCCACCAATTCCATAGTCTGCTAACAGTCATGGGATCTCGACCAACGCGAGCAGCAATGTCGCGATACGATAAACCGCAATCGCGACAGGCTACAATCCGACCTATATCAATGCCGGAAACGTGATGGTACGCATTTCTCCTCCTTACACGAGGCATCATAACAATGTTTCACCTGGCAACCCCGGTCAACTCCTGTTTGTGTATGAGAAATCGGTTGGAAACTTTCCTCATGTCAGCACGTTGTAGGTGTCGCCACCGGAGTTAACCTTGTGTGAATGCTCTGAAAAGGTAATCATTTGCATATCACAAAATCTTCTTTCTGTCAGTTAAATTTCGCGTCTGTAGAATGTCATCTTCGTGATGTAGCAATTTTAATGCCCAGTAGTATATATTACGCTTCACAAAATGGAAGTCACCGACAATCAAATAATGTTCAAAACGAACCATTAACTTGCACCGTGAACACCGAATGAAAACTACCACGCCATAGTGATCACAAAGGTGCGCACCGTCAAGATCGAAGATGGACAGGACACCTTGCGAAGACAGAAACCGCGCAGGATGTTCAGCTAGGTATACACCTTTAAAGAATGCATGTGGAATCATTATGGTATAAGGGGTGATGAGTACTGATGGAATGTGATGGCATCCAACCGAATGCGAAACAGTCTGTCGTGGGGCTTATCGTGGAAATGGTTATCCTTTAAAGCGTAGCCGCACGTAGTGCGATAATGTTTTATAGGTACGGAAAAAACGAACATCCAGAAGCTGATTTGTTCAGTGGTGCAGATGGTACGAGTTGTCATGTCACACACTTTTCAGGATGGAAAGTTTGCTCTAGACTATCATGATTTTTACACGCAGACCAGGAATCAAGCAGAATCAAGTCATTTTCACCACCTATTGGTCAAAAGCAGTGCTCATACCATACTTGTAATTGTGTTACGCCCGTTTTCCCGAACTTGCTTGCTGTGACGTAAACATTCCCTATTGTCCTTGCAAGATGACGCACACGAGGAAGAATCGTAGGGGATAGAGTACCTCCAGCTCCTCGCAGCTCAATAAATCACTTTCCAGCCGATTTAACATCCAGATTAACGGTCGGAATAATTGTATACGAAGGCGTTAAGGCGTTGATATTAACTGATGTTGATACAACTCCTTTGGTACCCAAAATTTACAGCGTACCTTTTATATACATTTCCTCTTCAAATCCAAATTGGTCAGAGTTGAAAACAAATTCCTTACTGAACGATGGGAAACGTTCATTTATCTCAGCTACAAATTTTCGGGCCGATTCCGCAGTTTGCTGTGCATCGTTATGTTGACGCTTTGTTTGAAATTTCGCTATCTTACATCTTGCAACTCTGTAGCACGGTTTGAAGTCAGGCAACCATGGCCGCCCGGCTAGCCGCGCGGGCTAATTTGCTGCTTCCAGAGCGGGAAGGCGTGCCGGTCCCCGGGACAGCACGAATCCGTCGGACAGATTGGTATCGAGGTCCGGTGTGCCGGCCAGGCTGTGGATGGTTTTTAAGGCGGCTTTCTATCTCTTCGGCGAATGCGGGCTGATTCCCCTTATTCCTCCTCAGTAACACTGTGTCAGCGATTGCTGCGCAAACACTCCTGCATCCTAAATCTAAATCTGGTCATAATTTTTATTTTACTGTGCTGAGAATGATCTTCCATGTACGTAGTTATCTTTAGTGCCCGCTCCTTGGGCAATGTTTGTCCTTTACTACGTTTCACTGGAGATGGGGTTTGTGGCTTCGTGTCCAACAAGGATGCTGAACTACATGGCTCGACACCTGTTTCAATATCACTTTTATTTGTTAAGCACGTATCGTCACACGATTGTAGTCCGCACATACATTGTCCGCACAGTCGAGCGTATACTTTCCACTGACTCATCTTGTACGAACCCTAATATTTCATTCTTTCTCACCCTACGAAATTCCCTGGGCTCCGTTTTCCCGAAATGTCAGCTTCGGGGTCTGTTGTTGTAGATACAATGCAATTTTTGCTTTGTTTTTCGTTGCCACTGCTCTGCTTTGTATCAAAAGCACTTGCACTGTAGCACTGTCGTGCGTTACTCGTCGTCTAAGCAGCAACTACACTCCGTAGCCCTGTGCTGTGTTCACAATTGGATACCTCCAATACCTCCCATTTTGCCTTTAGCAGTCAATATTATGGCTGCGCGATAGGCAATGTGTGGGGCGTATAATGCCGTAAACATCAGTAGTCTTTTGCGATTTCACTGTCAAAGGGTTCCTTATCAGAAACTTTGGCAATAGTGGCATCAGCGGTGACTATACGAAACGTCTTGGGCTAGGACACTGAGTTTTCTGAGCGGTGGGTTCACCATGAGCTGACTGATGTAACTCAGTAGCAGTGCCCACCGAAAGACTGTATTATTGCGACTGCCATTTAATAAACTGAGAGTTGGATACATGGCTACGCATTTCTTTGAACGTAACGCCCTTCCTGATTTAGTTTTGAACGCCTTCAGTCATCCAGAAGATGATTTATATCTGACAGTTTTGTCTATACATCTATATGGTAGTAGTATTAAAGATGATAGTGCTCGCTGGGTATTAACTGAAAACTGCTGTAACGTTCTAAATTTTACATACAGACAACCAGAACAATTTTCAATGTCAATAAAATTCACCAACAGCCGTATACTTCAAGATATTTCATTCTATTCCGAAAGCAAGCACTTGCTGTCACGTCTTCGTATGGAGCAACTGTATAACCACTGGAATTCACGATATGCGGTGATTTATGGCAGTATACGACAAGTTGGTTTATTTGGATAGTAGCGTATGGGGCCTGAAGATGGCACAACGAAATGCGAAAACTTGTTGCTTTCGGAATAAAATAAAATATCTTAAAGTATACGGCTGTTGGTGAATTTTATTAACATTGAAAATTACTTACCAGACGATGTCCCCTGGCCATGAGGGGACCAGCATAGATTAGAACAATTTGTTGATAGTTTTTGTGTGGTGGTACTACACAACTGAAGAAGAACCGAGTCATCATCGTTGTAGGTATCGCTGTGTTCATCGAGGAAATTGAAGTGCTTGCTACTTTGATAGAAATATTTATAAGGGGTGGGGGGGGGGGGGGGGTATGGGAGAGCTATATCGCTATATCGCTGAGAGATTGAAAATGTAAGTGTATGGGAATTATTTCTCACAAGTACTGAATAGCTAAAGGACCAAGAAACAATTTTTCTTAGCGTTGCAGCTTCCAGGACCTCTCTCTCGGTTCCTGGGTCGCATGTGCTCAGTTGATGAAAAACTGTGAGGTAATAACAGAGAAGCTTTTTTTTATAAACATAAATTTCAAAGATGTGTTCACAGCCATCTACATCAAGAGTGGTGGTGTTGGGATAGTTGTCCTCTGTCCTACTCTTACGTATGCGAATGGAATGTGGAACGCTATTAATTTATTAATCCATTAAGACACATGCATTGTGACAGTTCAGCAATGGACAAACACAACTTCGCAGTTGAACGCATAGTGCACACCACGGACAATTACAATCTTATGTACGGTGTCTGCTGAAATTAAGGGGAAAGCTTACTTTTATATTTAAATGAATTTGTTAAACAAATAGATTCATTTGTGAAAAATAATTTTTCCTATTAGTTTGAGGAGATGACATACAAGAGATCAGTTTTTATTGCCAGGGGTTTCACTCTGGTTTCAGTGGCAAACAGCACAGTGAAAATGGCCTGGACTGATTTTGTTACACCAAATGGAGTATTCAAGACTACACTTTCTGTGCGTGGAAAATTTATTACCAGTGGACGTCACCGGTTTTCTCTTATGGCAGTGAAACATGAACCCTTATAACAGAAAACAAAGAGAACCTAGGGAGGGTTTCCCATTTGGCAATGGGAAGGCGCATGCTGAATACTACTATGAGAGACAGAGAAAGAAACAAATGGCTCAGCAAACAGAACGGTGTGGAACACGTAACTGTGACTGTAATGAAAATAAAATGGAAAAGGACGCGACAGGTTGTCAGACAGATGAATGGTAGACGACGGAAGTTCTTTGCTGAGTCTCAGGAGTTAACAAAATAACGCGATCATGATCTAGTGGATGGTGGGCACATTGAATTAGGGAACATGCAGGGTGACTTTTGATGCATACTGCTGATGACCATTATGCAAGGAAGTATCTAGTCTTTACCCAGCATTGGATCTCAAATAGTTGCTGTTTGCTGATTATGACAACATAATTAAAGAAGTCGAACTTTATACTTAATAACATTATATTTACTTAGAGTTTGCTTTAAATGAATGTGTCACAACATACACTCAGATTCTGGGAAGCATTCTAAATGTAACCTTTGTTTAGATCCTAGATGGCAACACGTTGTTTCATTAACGTTTAAGTTTCTAACACAGAACGTCAATGGCAGAGAAAACTAGACAACGGCTTTCTGGCTGTTACTTCGTCATCTACTGTATTGGCGGAAGGAAGTGGGACTAGAGTTTAACACCTCATGGACGACGAGATGATTAGAGACGAAGAGCGAACTCGCATTAAGGAAGGACGCGCAAGAAAATCGGCCGTCCCCTTTCATTGGAAAATATTAAACTGGCTGTACGGAAGGTAATAAGAACCACTGACCTCCTTAATACAAACCCAATGGGTTACGATCGCGCCACCTCCCTCGGTTCTGGAGTTCTGTGTAGCGAATTGTATTGAAGTGCGTGACGTTGGTACTGACATCATGTGTCATCAGTCCCTCTTACAATAGTAGCGCTCCGGTATTGGCTTGTGAACTGTTAGAAAAATGGTTCAAATGGCTCTGAGCACTATGGAACTTAACATCTGAGGTCATCAGTCCCCTAGAACTTAGAACTACTTAAACCTAACTAACCTAAGGACATCACACACATCCATGCCCGAGGCAGTCGGGCGGTTCCGGATGAAGAGCCTAGAGCCGCTCGGCCACCGCGGCCGGCGAACTTTTAGAAAACGTACACGCTAGACGAATGCCAAGAATTCCTATCAAAAGAGTTCATCCAATGTGGCAGTCTTAATTCAGCCGTTTATGAATGAAGCATAATTCCATCTTCCCAACATCCGTCCATTCCACGCAGTGTTCCGCTTCTAAGGAAACTGCAAGTTCAGTCACTTGAATAATTTAAAGTTCTTCAGCTCAGAAATTACCCAGAAGCAATAAAAAGTAAACTAATAAAACGGAGGATGTAGTAAGAGCCACAAAAAATTGTCAGTTTGGAGAAATATTTTTCATTATTAAGCAATCATAACTAAAAAAATTGATTTCATAGGAATGTATACTTGAATTACGCTGGATTGTTTCTAAACATTGGAATAAGCCTCGTAACTTGACTATAGGATCAAAACCAAAATGTTAATCTGAATGTATCTTACATTGCGTTATTACTGAATGAAATACAACTGCAGTACGAGATCTACAATTTCAACATCAAAAGATATTCTTGGAGTCACCACCAAAACAGGAACGTATGCATAGCGGTGTCATTACCCTTTGTGAAGTTACGTGAGACCCATGTACTGTCTAACGGCTACAAAAGCGTTATGGATATACTTCTCAGAATCCTTGGTGTCATTAATAAGACTAGTGAACACCACACTAATCATGTGTCCCTATAAACAGAAGTCTAATGAATTATGATCAAGAGACTAGGAAAACGAATGTGCTGGACATCCATGCTCAATACACTGTCTTCGGGAAAGGTTTTTTTTGGAAAAATCGACAATCAATGAAACTGTTCTGGGGAACCATAATTTGTGAACTAAAAATCGTGGCGATGTGCTGAAGGGCACACTTTCCAGTAGTACAAGTAGAGTTTAGTAAACTGGTCCGTTCATATCATGGAATATATAGGCCGATCACGTGGTCGTGCATAACTCCACACCTTACTTTGGGTAGAAACGAGTGTCGATGGTTCAAATGGCTCTGAGCACTATGGGACTTAACCACTGAGGTCATCAGTCCCCTAGAACCTAACTAACCTAAGGACATCACACACATCCATGCCTGAGGCAGGATTCGAACCTGCGACCGTAGCGGTCGCGCAGTCCCAGACTGTAGCGAATAGAACCGCTCGGCCACTCCATCCGGCCGAGTGTTAATGATTGGCAACAATCGTACAATGAAGGTTATCACCTTTTCATGGTTGGGTGTCCTGAGAGATTATGAGGTCATCTTGTCTACACTGATGAGCCAAAACATTGTGACCACCTGCTTAGTAGTTGGTATGTCCATCCTTGGAACAAAATGCATCACTAATTCTGCGTGTAAGGGATCATCAGTTTGTTGGTAGGTCTGCAAAGGAGAGTGGCAGTAGATATCCACGCACAAACCACGTAATTCGCGAAAATAACGTGTCACTGATTTGCGTACGCGGTGATGGCGTCTGATAGCGACCCAAATGGGTTCCACAGAAATTACATAAGGCGAATTTGATTGCCGAGACATCAACGAGAGTTCACTACAATGCTCTACTAACCATTGCAGCACGTTTCTGGCTGCAAGACGAGGACAATTATGCTTCTGAAAGATGACATAGCCATCGGGAAAGATGTCAAGCCAGAAGGGATGCAGGTGGTTCGCAACTGTCAGAGTGTCTTCGATTACCACCACAGGTCCCGTGCAAGCGCAGAAGAATGTCTCCCACAGCGTAACACTGCTTTTGCCTTTGCCCGTCGTGCGCTGCACGTTTCGAACCACCTTTCCCCTCGATGATGGCCTCTGAGGAGACAACCATCGATGTAGTGTAGCAAACATGCGATTCACCCGAACAGCCGACACATTTCTATTGGTCGACAGTCGAATCCCTATGGTCCTGTGTTCACTGCAGCCGTAACTGACGATATCGTTGGGTCAACATGTGAGCGCGTAGGTGTGGTCTGCTACAGAGCTCCATGTTCAACAGTGTACTATGACCGGTATGCTCCGAAACACTTGTGCATGCATAGATACCACAAATCATCATCTGTCATACTTTATAGAGCAGATTCCCCGTTCTGTGAGGATTCATGTAGTCCAACCATTTAGCACCTAGTGATAATTTCACTGTCCTTCTAACTCTTTCCGTAGATGCTCACGACAGTAGCACGTGAACATTCGACCACATTCACCGTTTAGGAGATATTCGTTCACACGCTCTGCGTAATAATCATCTGGCCTATGTCAAAGTCGCCTATCTCAATGGATTTCCCCATTTGCAGTCCATATCTTCGCTAGGGATCCCTCGTCCGCATCTGCTCCTTTTACATAGATTCGTTTCCCCGTAACGTGCCCGCAACGCCATCAGGCGGCATCCAACGTCGCGGTGGTCAGTGGTCATAATGTTTTGACTTACCAGTGTATTTGTTTTCTCATCAGTGAGCAATACATTATGGTAAAGATACATGGTATACATCTTATACAAGGTCTCCATCTTACTACCACCACAATTAGGAGATACTTCCCACGTAATACATTTTTTGCTGTTGTTTTGCCCAAGGAATTACGCGAGAAGTTCCTTCTAAATATTCGCGAACAACGTTTATTTCTTAGGTACCACCAAGAAAAATCTGTGGCGTGTGGGAAGGCGTCGAGTATGCACATTTTATTTCAACCCAAAACATGATTTTAAATTATGAAAAATTGGTACATAAAATTGCATACATAGCAGTAACCATAATAAAATACATTACGAAAAAGATCTACATATTCGTATAAACAGCTCATATGGTGATACGAAAAGAGGAGCAGAAGAAGTTAAACTACAGAAAGTTTTGTATTTCGTCTGAAACTCCATTATAAATCTCACAAGAGGTTCGCTGTTTATGTGTCTCTGCCCTTTATGAGCTACTGTGAAACTCTTGATGTCATTGTCTGGAATGCCATTTGTTATTAAGGTTCCTTTTACTCCATCAAAGGAAACAGACCTGCAAGTTCCAGCAATTGGTTCTTCTATATTTTAAAAATATAATATTTATAACTGACGTCTCTCCACAAAATAGTTTTGTAACGTTCTGTTGTGTAGCACATTCATAAACAAAAATTACATCAGTTCTAAAGCTACTATAAGAGGCATCATGTGTTTTGGAAATACATCTGAAATTAGACCAGAGTATGGATTTTCTAATACAGGCTGTAATATACTGAGATCCAAAATACTGAGTACAAGCTATTTCTTGGATTATAATGATTGGTTATGATGCTGCGTAATAACCACAGAAATGTTGAAAGAATTTACTCCCGCCAAAATGTAACGACATTCTTTTTATCTTCAACTATCTGTTAATACTTCAAAAATTGTCCTTCAGAAAGAGCAGCAGTATTTATTTATTACTTAGCTTATCACTTGTGAAAATAATAGACTTCTAACATGTTAAGCCTAATAGAGATAGCTTGGTATAACACCTTCTTAATTGTGGGTACCATAGCTTTAAATTTACTATGTGAATGCTGCATTTTCCCACTTAGACTGTTCTTATTTCAAATTATTCTGTGTTTCACAATTGCTTTAGACTTTTTTTAGCTTTATCTTGCGTTCAATTAGAAAAAGGCACCTCATGTATAAAAATGACAGTATGTTCACATTATGTGCTTCATTCGTTTTGGCTTACGAATTTAACTGCTCTTAACGTTTTAGTAGTTTGTTTGTGTACATAAAGTGGGTAATATATATACACACTGCATAACTCCTGATATGCACAAATAATCAAAACATCAAGAACAGATACGTCTGCAAACTAACACAAATCTAAGCTAGCATTTTTATATTTACATCTCCTTTTTGTAGCTAAGTTCTTCATAATGGCTTAAAAAGCTCAAACCAGTTGTGAAGCAAAGAAAAAATTAAAATAAAAAACAACCTAAATGGGAAAATATCAGTTTGGTTTGAGTGGTACATCATGAACTCAATGAGAATGAGCATCAAAACTTCTAAACCATTTTGTACTGGCCTTAAAAAATACTTAATATGAATCAAGAGATGTTTGAAAATAGTCTTTCTTTCTGAGAATATGTTATATACCTAATTGGTAGACTAGATTTATGAAGATGTTAACAGTACAAGTATTAAATATGTTACAAATTTCAGATCTACAAGATTTAACTATTTTGTCAGTTACATGTTTTGTCCTTGAAAAATTGTTTTAAACGAATTTATAATATCAAATAGTTCTTGGAAGATGTAATACATATATGAATTTTATGCAACTTATTTTGGAATATTCTTTTCAGAAACTTCAGATTACCTTAAAGATGTATCTGATGTAACAGAATCTGTCACTGACAAGAAAAAGGTTACTTAAAGTATCTGTAATTTGCAGACAACGAACTCCCAAATTACTGTAATATTCACTTTCATGCAATTTATTTATTCTCATGATTCTTTACTTTCTCTTAATCTGTTCTTATATTTGTTTCTTGAGGACCTTGAATTTTTCTTGACTGGGTGAGGAGGTGCATTGGTTAACTCACTTGACACACATTCAGGTAACACCAGTTCAAATTCATGTCTGGTTATTCAAATTTGTTTAGAATGATCATAAATTAAGTGTGGCATATATGAGGATAGGTCCTAAGAGACCTTCTAGTGTCCTTCCAATTCTTCCCATTCTTTCTGTCTCTAATGACCTCATAATCAGTCTGGTGTTAAACTCTAATGTTCCTTACTACTTTGTAAAGTAGAAACTTTTGTATGATAATGACATCATTTACAGTTCTGTAGCTCAATTTCTAATATGATTTAATCCTATAGCTGGTAGTGTTCCCACACTTTAAAAAGTGTTCACCTTGTTCTCTATGTTATTCTGATTCAATTTATAATCTAATGTTTATGTCATTTAATTTTTTCACAAAGTTTAATTATTTAAGACAAAGTAACCTTTGACTATGTTGTAGAATACATTTCATTTTGTTTTCTGCAAGTGTGTGAAGTTTGGTTATTCTGAAAATCATTCTTAACTTCCTTGTTAGATTTATTATTTATTATCGTTATGGTATTCCATGTCATCCTTTATTTGTGTCAAGTACCATGATGATTATTAAACGTCACCAGCTACACGTCATGAAATGTAATCATTTTAACTACAGGTTTACACCACAATTTAGCAGGATTGATGTGTCGCTAAAAATGTTTTATAAATCAGTGCTGCTGGATGTCATAATTCATTCTCAACTGTACTGGGAGTGGTAAGGCATTAAAATGGCCAGAAACATCAGTGACTGTACTCTAGATAACTTAATTTATTACTTCATTGTATTCACAGGTTAATGATAATAACAAAATATAAAAGCTGCTTGAAATTACCAGCTGGGAAGTGGTAAATTTGCAAGAAGAGTTGGAATCATGTGTCATGTTGTCTCCATGGTTGTGATTTTTTCAATGCTACAGAGTAGTTTCAACTCTAATTTGTTTATTATGAAGGGTATTTCAGTATTGCATGCTGAACTGCAATGACGAGATCCACAGAATGAGCAAATAGGGGAACATTACAAAGTCAGGTCTAAAATGATGTTTTGAGAGAACTAGTATTCCCAATTATTTACTCCCAGAAGTTTTCACATTATGGGTTAACATATAATGATGAATCACCCTGTACTGTACAGTAGGTGAACATCCTGGCTGTTTCTCCACATTTGAAAATCATGTAATGTGCTACTTGAGTGTTACATTGCAACAGCAAGCTGAGATAGCTGAAAGAGGAACTGTAACTTTCTGTTTGGTGTTCAGTTCGCACTAAAAATCGTTGAAAATATAATCTAAACATTTTTAAGAAATATTATGATTGGAGGATATAATTTATATGATTTTTGCATACATTTCATTATAAACTGTCCTTGGATACATACTGACCAGTAAAAAATTGTGTTGAATTAGTTGCTTCTGTTCAACAGCTTGTCTGTGATGTAGGAGAAATTATTAAAGACAAAACATTTTTTATTAGCTTTCAGATTCATTTGACTTTCCTTCCAGACTTTTAATATCCCTTTTCATACTAGCAAATAGCTACAAGGCTTTATGTTTCATAGGCCAAGTTACATTGAATAAGACATAATGTAGATATGCTAATTTCGAAACGGTATTTTTTGAATTCCATTGTCATTCTCAGAATAAAGTTCACCTTTTACATTGAGTTTTTCAAGAGAATAAGTGAATGAGGAGGGGTCAGATGAAACTGTTACAGTTAATCATAATCGTTTAACAAGATGTCTATGAGACTTTCATAGTTGACTCTCAGTCATAATATCACACATTTTTGTCTAGACAATGAATAAGTTTTGGCATGAGAGAAAAATACCACAAACTATTATAATGTAGAACAGCAACAAATTTAATTATCAAGAAAATTCCAGTTTACTGATTTCTGTGTCTCCAGTATCAGAAATTATCCTTCTAAAGTATGTAGCTAATTTTGTTTTGGCAAAATCATACATGTACTCATGTTGTTGTTGTTGTAGTCTTGAGTCCAGAGACTGGTTTCATGCAGCTCTCCATGCTACTCTATCCTGTGCAAGGTTCTTCATCTCCCAGTACCTTCTGCAGCCTACATCCTTCTGAATCTGCTTAGTGTATTCATCTCTTGGTCTCCCTCTACGATTTTTACCCTACACACTGCCCTCCAGTACTAAAATGGTGATCCCTTGATGGCTCAGAACATGTCCTACCAAGCGATCCCTTCTTCTAGTCAAGTTGTGCCACAAACTCCTCTCCTCCCCAATTCTATTCAATACCTCCTCATTAGTTATGTGATCTACCCATCTAATCTTCAGCATTCTTCTGTAGCACCACATTCCGAAAGCTTCTATTCTCTTCTTGTCTAAACTATTTATCGTCCATGTTTCACTTCCATACATGGCTACACTCCATACAAATACTTTCAGAAAAGACTTCCTGACACTTAAATCAATACTCGATGTTAACAAATTTCTCTTCTTCAGAAACGCTTTCCTTGCCATTGCCAATCTACATTTTATATCCTCTCTACTTTGACCATCATCAGTTATTTTGCTCCCCAAATAGCAAAATTCCTTTACTACTTTAAGTGTCTCATTTCCTAATCTAATTCCCTAAGCATCACCCGATTTAATTCGACTACATTCCATTATCCTCGTTTTGCTTTTGTTTATGTTCATCTTATACCCTCCTTTCAAGACACTGTCCATTCCGTTCAACTGCTCTTCCAGGTCCTTTGCTGTCTCTGACAGAATTACAATGTCATCGGCGAACCTCAAAGTTTTTATTTCTTCTCCATAGATTTTAATACCTACTCCAAATTTTTCTTTTGTTTCCTTTACTGCTTGCTCAATATACAGATTGAATAACATCGGGGAGAAGCTACAACCCTGTCTCACTCCCTTCCCAACCACTATCACTGCTTCCCTTTCATGCCCCTCGACTCAACTGCCATCTGCTTTCTGTACAAATTGTAAATAGCATTTCGCCGCCTGTATTTTACCCCTGCCACCTTTAGAATGTGAAAGAGAGTATGCTCATAGCAGCTATTTTATTTTGGCTATTAGTTTCCACAGTGATTCCATCGACTACTCTCTTGAATACTCTTCCATATGTATATATATTATCAGGAGAAAGAAAACTGGCGTTCTACGGATCTGACTGTGGAATGTCAGATCCCTTAATCGGGCAAGTAGGTTAGAAAATTTAAAAAGGGAAATGGATAGGTTGAAGTTAGATATAGTGGGAATTAGTGTAGTTCGGTGGCAGGAGGAACAAGACTTTTGGTCAGGCGAATACAGGGTTATAAATACAAAATCAAGTAGGGGTAATGCAGGAGTAGGTTTAATAACGAATAAAGAAATAGGAGTGTGGGTAAGCTACTACAAACAGCATAGTGAACGCATTATTGTGGCCAAGACAGACATGAAGCCCATGCCTACTTCAGTAGTACAAGTTTATATGCCAACAAGCTCTGCAGATGATGAAGAAATTGATGAAATGTATGATGAGATAAAAGAAATTCTTCAGGTAGTGAAGGGAAACGAAAATTTAATAGTCATGGGTGACTGGAATTCAAGAGTAGGAAAAAGGAGAGAAGGAAACATAGTGGGTGAATATGGATTGGGGGAGAGAAATGAAAGAGAAAGCTGTGTGGTAGAATTTTGCACAGAGCATAACTTAATCATAGCTAACACTTGGTTCAAGAATCATAAAAGAAGGTAGTATACATGGAAGAATCCTGGAGATACTAGAAGGTATCAGATAGATTATACACTCCTGGAAATGGAAAAAAGAACACATTGACACCGGTGTGTCAGACCCAGACCCACCATACTTGCTCCGGACACTGCGAGAGGGCTGTACAAGCAATGATCACACGCACGGCACAACGGACACACCAGGAACCGCGGTGTTGGCCGTCGAATGGCGCTAGCTGCGCAGCATTTGTGCACCGCCGCCGTCAGTGTCAGCCAGTTTGCCGTGGCATACGGAGATCCATCGCAGTCTTTAACACTGGTAGCATGCCGCGACAGCGTGGACGTGAACCGTATGTGCAGTTGACGGACTTTGAGCGAGGGCGTATAGTGGACATGTGGGAGGCCGGGTGGTCGTACCGCTGAATTGCTCAACACGTGGGGCGTGAGGTCTCCACAGTACATCGATGTTGTCGCCAGTGGTCGGCGGAAGGTGCACGTGCCCGTCGACCTGGGACCGGACCGCAGCGACGCACGGATGCACGCCAAGACCGTAGGTAGGATCCTACGCAGTGCCGTAGGGGACCGCACCGCCACTTCCCAGCAAATTAGGGACACTGTTGCTCCTGGGGTATCGGCAAGGACCATTCGCAACCGTCTCCATGAAGCTGGGCTACGGTCCCGCACACCGTTAGGCCGTCTTCCGCTCACGCCCCAACATCGTGCAGCCCGCCTCCAGTGGTGTCGCGACAGGCGTGAATGGAGGGACGAATGGAGACGTGTCGTCTTCAGCGATGAGAGTCGCTTCTGCCTTGGTGCCAATGATGGTCGTATGCGTGTTTGGCGCCGTGCAGGTGAGCGCCACAATCAGGACTGCATACGACCGAGGCACACAGGGCCAACACCCGGCATCATGGTGTGGGGAGCGATCTCCTACACTGGCCGTACACCACTGGTGATCGTCGAGGGGACACTGAATAGTGCACGGTACATCCAAACCGTCATCGAACCCATCGTTCTACCATTCCTAGACCGGCAAGGGAACTTGCTGTTCCAACAGGACAATGCACGTCCGCATGCATCCCGTGCCACCCAACGTGCTCTAGAAGGTGTAAGTCAACTACCCTGGCCAGCAAGATCTCCGGATCTGTCCCCCATTGAGCATGTTTGGGACTGGATGAAGCGTCGTCTCACGCGGTCTGCACGTCCAGCACGAACGCTGGTCCAACTGAGGCGCCAGGTGGAAATGGCATGGCAAGCCGTTCCACAGGACTACATCCAGCATCTCTACGATCGTCTCCATGGGAGAATAGCAGCCTGCATTGCTGCGAAAGGTGGATATACACTGTACTAGTGCCGACATTGTGCATGCTCTGTTGCCTGTGTCTATGTGCCTGTGGTTCTGTCAGTGTGATCATGTGATGTATGTGACCCCAGGAATGTGTCAATAAAGTTTCCCCTTGCTGGGACAATGAATTCACGGTGTTCTTATTTCAATTTCCAGGAGTATATATATATATATATATATATATATATATATATATATATATATATATATATATATATGCTGTATTTTCCCATCTGATTTTTATCTTCAGCATTTTCAAAAAGGCTATTATAGCTAACTGATATTTCAATTACTTAAGTGTCTTTCTTTTTCGTTTTCAGAAATTGGTAAAAGAGAAAATTTTCCTTTCAGTTTCTTTAAAACATTTATCGAATATTTCCTTTCATACAGAACGACTTCACCTTTTTCTAGTCTACAGGGAGAATCACTAAATATTGCCACCTAGAATAGCTCAGAAAGTATGATAGTAGCTGAAAAGTTTGTGGGACAAATGTTGCGTGAGACAACAGGGGCCATTATATGACGTTGGGTTTTTGTTGCTACATGGGGTCTCGACGGAGATATGAAGGGCAACAATTGTTTTAATGGATGCTATAGTTTGGTACTTATTTTCTGATAGCGGCTATGGAGATGAATCCAATGATATGTAACAGTAAGGTCTTTGAAGGTCAACGAAGGTCAACGGAGGTCAAAAACGTGGCATGAACGTCCATTTACAGAAGGTGTTCGAAGTGATGACAATTGCAATCAGTTCAGTGCTGCAATCTTCTTATCATGGATTTAGTGGTATTCCGTATCACTTCGTCACTTATCGAAGCACATGCTCTGACAATTCTCTCTCGTACATCGCACGAATAATAAATATTCTCCGAATACGACGTATCAATCTAACGTGCCATTGACAACTAAACACCATTCGACGGTTTCGTAATACAATACTAATAGGGACGGTAAGACCAGTTTCGTCGATTCAAACGAATGTGAATGATGTATCCCTTCGAAGAACAAGTCGATATGCTTGTCATCTGCAGAGAATGCCAACGGAATTCAGTAAGAGCTAGAGACTTATACGCTGAAAGGTATCCTCAACGTACTCACCATACACGTCGTACATTTAAATGTGTATATGATAAATTGAGAACAACTGGATCTTTAACGCATCGGAAACATATACAGCAAGGGAAAGTTACTAACGGGGAAATGGAAGTTGGTACTCTTGTCACTGTTGTTCGTGATCCTTGTGTTAGTTAGCGTCAAATCACAAGGGAATCTGGCATGAGCCAGAGCAGTGTCATTCGTGTTCTACATCGCCATAAATATCATCCTTACCATATCAGTCTCCACCAAGAATTAACTGGTACGGATTGTATGCGTCGCATTGAATTCTGCCGAGAGGCTCAACTTCATATTCAAATGGATGACACATTTATTAATTTGATTTTATTTGCTGACGAGGCTACATTCACGAACCATGAAAATGTTAATTCGTATAACATGCATTATTGGCCAACTGAAAATTCATGTTGGCAGCGGCAAGTTGCACACCAAACACAGTGGTCAGTGAATGTATGGCGTGGGATTCTGGAGGACAGAATTATAGACCCCTATTTCGTCGAAGGAAATCGTAATGGTACGAAGTACGCCACATTCATGCAAGAAACATTGTCTGTCATTGGAAGAAATACCTTTAGGAACAAGGAACAGAATGTAGTATCAACACGATGAGTGCCCGCCACATTTTTCGCTGATGGCTAGGAATGAGTTGCAAAGATAAGTCTCTAATTGTTGGATTGGACGCGGAGGAGATGTGTCGTGGCCGGCTCGTTCTCCAGACTTGACGCCTCTGGATATTTTCTTGTGGGGATTCGTAAAAGACATTGTTTATAAAGACGTTCCAACTACACCTGAAGATAAGCGGGAGAGAATTGTCAGATCATGTGCTTCCATAAATACCGATGTGATAATGAATACCAGTCAATCCATGAGAAGAAGATTGCAGCACTGCATTAATACCAATGGTCATCACCTCGAACAACTTCCGTATATGGACGTTCATGCCACCTTTGTGACCTTCGTAGTCCTTCAAAGATCTTACTGTTACACATAATTGGATTCGTCTCAATAGTCGTTATCAGCAAATAAGTACCAAACTATAGCAACCCATTAAAAAAAAGTTGGCCTCCATATCTCTGAAGCGACCCCACCTAGCAACAGAAAACCAATGGCATATTATGGCCCATATTGTCCCATGCAGCTGTTGTTCCACAAACGTTTCGGCTCCTATCATACATTTGGAATTATTCTTGGTGGTAATAGTAAGTGACTCGCCCTGCATATTGCTGCGACTTTTTTGGTTGCAATTGATGTCAGTAAAAGCGAACCATTAACTGCTATGCGGATTCTAAGAATTTTCATTCAGTGACTAATACCGATCATCCTCTCTCTCTTCCTATCTGTTTCTAAGCCAGATATCTTCACAATTCTGATTGCTTAATAGTTCACGTCTATGATTTAAAATTTCTGATACAAGTATATTGATTCATTTCTCTTACAGTTAGTTTACATCACAGTGATAATTGCTGAGTTGATATCAATGAAAGTCAATCATCAACACTGCTGTTCTGGTTATAAGAATTTTCATTCAGTGCTTAATACCGATCACCCAGTATCTCTTCCTATCCATCGCTAAACCAGAGTCCTTCAAAACTGTATTGTAATAGTTTGCCACTTTAACAACGCTTATCAGACTTACAAATAACGATATAATGGTAGGAGGCATATGTGGACACTGTTTTAGTCGAAATTTGTTAATGCCGGCTACTTTAGTAGTTGCATAAATTACTCACTGAGCTCGTCGTTCCCTGCGAAGAGGTTAGAGGCGTACATCTTCATGGTGCCCACCTCTGGCAGGAAGGAGAAGCGAGTCAGTTTCAAGAATGGACGTCCAGCCTTTTGGTAGTACTCTCCAGTCACGTTGAACGTGCCCACAACATCAGCTGCAAGTCAGAAAGTAGTATTAGTTCACAAGATAGCTTCAAACTTATTTCCTATGATCGATTGGTGATGTGAATAAAATATCTCAACAGCAAACAGTTATTGCGACATACATGTTGGCTGAATGCATACAGAATAGAGTGTTTACATCAGTCTGATTTCTCATGTGACTAATAATAAATGAAGAATAAATCCAATTGTTATTTGCTTCTTCTTCAAAAACGTGGTGAGCACATTAGATCTCTGACTGATTGAAGAGGTGAGAGTTATTCATTTGGTTATAGAGTATCTTTAAGAGGTTCCCTGAAGGGTGCATTAAAACATCACATTAGCAGCAATAGTCTCAAACGCCTAAAACAAATTTTACTCAACCAATAAAATTATTATGGAGAGGTGACTAATAATTATATATTTCCTGACAATGCTTGGGATATTTCTTTCTTAATGACAACGTTGCTCAGATGATCGATTGTCATTTGTGGTAAAAGGAAACTTAACAAATTAAGTGTTCAAATGGGATAGGTATAAATAATTAATGATAAAATGAACTAAGAACTAAAAGTGTATCTGACAGAACGCATAAAGAAAGACTACAAAAACACAACACCACGTGAAGAGTAAACCATAGGACATGACATGCTGTAAGGCATATAGAAGCAGTCAGTTCAAAATCAGCAAAGATGTCACAATGAAAAAAAGTATTAACATTGATGAAGAAACTCCCTGGCAGATTAAAATTGTGTGTCGGACCGAGACTCGAACTCAGGACCTTTGGCTTTCAGTGGCATGTGGTCTATTGACTGAGCTCTCCAAGCACGACTCACGAGCCTCCCTCACACTTTTACTTCCGCTGGTACCTCACCTTCTACCTTTTGGACTTTCACTTTCCCACAAAATACAAAGTACCCTGTGGCGAAGCCACGTCTCCACAATACCTATTCTTCCAGGAATACTAGTCTTCCAAGTTTTGCAGTAGTGCTTACGTGAAGTTTGGAATGTAAGAGATGAGGTGATGGTGGAAGTAAAGATGTGAGGGTGGGTCGTGAGTCGGGTTTGGTTAGCCCAATCGGTAAGGCACTCTCCAACAAAAGGCAAGGGTCCCGAGTTTGAGTCTTGGTTTAACACACAGTTTTAATCTTCCAGAGAGTTTCATATCAGTGTACACTCTGCTGCTGAGTGAAAACTTCATTTTGGATACGTTGATGAAGTTGGTGTATATGGGGATATAATGAAATTATTACTTTATATGAAACATTTTCCATGAATATGATGCAGTCTAGTCTCTTGCTGGATTTTACTCGAGGGAAAAACATTAAACTGAGTAAACATTGTAAAATATCGTATTGCTGCATTGTTAATGTGAAATTATATTATTCCCAGACACATTAGCCTGATTAATTTCTTTGAAAATATAATGCAATAAAATGACTTCTGGAATATAATTTTTATTGATAGTTAAATTACAATATATTACCCAAAATATGTTCAACATATTATGATGGATTATTTATGTCTCATGAATCTGACATCTTTGAATATTAATTTTAAATCTTTGCAGAGGGAAGCTTTAATCAAGATATTAAGAATGTTTTGCATTATATTCTGGGAAAAGCTTTAGTAATGCAAGCAAAATAAATGATTACCTATATAGCATGAGAAAAAAATCATTAAAATATGTAATTATTCAAATAAGTTTATATGAAATTCTAAATCAACACCAGGCATAATTCTTACAATACAGACCTCTGTTGGGAGAATATTTCTTTTTCCCCAAACACAATTATGTAATGTGTTAATAAATGATAAAAAATGAAGATAAACTATTTTTCTTATCTGTAAATCAAATACATCCAAAGGTAACTTCTTATGGTCAGGGTTCACAATCATGTAGAATTTCTTGAAGGATATAATATTCCCCATTGACTACAGAAATTATTTATTTCACAATTGAAGTTTCAGCCTTTGGACCATTTTCAAGTGGCAGTGCAAAAGATCTGGCTTCAGCACATGTCAAACTTTAAAATCTTCCGACATGTACAAATGTCATAGCCAAAAGTAGGCTTTTTCACTGTAGAAATGCACTAACACCAGAGGAGTGCGAAGCTCTGTACATTGTGAAGTAATGTAAACTGCTTGAAATATTACCAGAGGCTAATTTGCCTCTGATGGGTTCCTTCTTTTGGCCATGATGTGTAATTATGGTTTTAACGTAGGAGCACATGTTAACCTTTTGTGCTACTTTTACATTCCCAGTTTTGATTTTAAGCAAGCCATTGCTCTTGTTTCTACTTCTCTACATTAATTTCATAACAACTTTGACTATTCTTAACAAATGCTCTGTGAGAAGTGTGCTGCCCATTCCATACGAGACTCCATTAATTTCTGCCGTAATAACTATCTATGTTACTGCCAAAAGCCTACATGACCTGTACCTATACCCAGGAACCAAGCGATAGAAACTGATAAATCAATAACACACAGAGAAAGATATAGTTGCAAGAGGTCTTGATTTTTCACCAAACTTATCTCATAACTACGTTTTATTTATGATAATACAGGTACAGAAATACGCCTTTAATATTTTCGTAAGAGTGTAACAAAATTAAATTCACAAAAAAACCTCTCAATAGACCTCTATCATATACAGGACTCCATTCTTGGTATCAGATGTTGTCGTAAAACTCCTTGTGCGGTGGAGGGAGAGATGGCAACATCGTCAACAGGTCTTTCTGTTCTGCAGTTGATAAACATGGCTGGTCTTTCAGATGAAGTACGGTATGGTATACATATGCCATGGTCTTTCCTCTTTTCAGTAGATCGATATTTTTCCATTTTCCTGCATTAAAATCAAGATTTTTATATAGCTATTTGGGATGGATAAGTATGTGACACTTTGATCAGATTGGATTTGGAAATACCACAAGCCTATATTGATAACAGTGAAATCGAAGAGTCACTTTTTTGTAGTGGAATTTCTTGGAGTGGCTGTATAGCCTTCAGTCAATAATTTTGTGTACATCTCGCAGAACAAAGGTCTTCGTTTCTCTATAACTGCAAAACCTCTATCACAGCTCAAAATACTGTACCCATTACCATAAACTTACGTGTTATATCTTCAAACCGTCTCTGGATAATTAGAGTAGCTAATGACGTGTCGCATTTGGAACTCCATTGGGAAGCACTGCTTGGTATAAGCACCGTGCGTCAACTTGCAACGAATGTTTGAAACATTTTCTCCATAATTTGACACTTGGAACAAATCTAGAGACATCCAACAGACTACCGAGAACACACAAAAAAAAAAAAAGAAATGGCACTTAGAACGTTTTCCATTTCCACTTCTCAATACCTACCCAACCTCATAGATTCTATCAGTATGGACTTTCAAAGAACACACCCAGCTACTTTAGTCTGACACGTGCGGCTGGTCCCGGCGGAGGTTCGAGTCCTCCCTCGGGCATGGATGTGTGTGTTTGTCCTTAGGATAATTTAGGTTAAGTAGTGTGTAAGCTTAGGGACTGATGACCTTAGCAGTTAAGTCCCATAAGATTTCACACACATTTGAACATTTTTTAACAATAGGATATCTGCTCACTCGAACGTTAAGATTCAAGAACGACATGAGCTCTACTTTCCCGTCAACAGCTGCATATCCTCTTCAAGTTGTCTCTACATAAGAACTTATAATCCTGCTTAGGTGTTCAAATGATTCAAATGGCTCTAAGCACTATGGGACTTAACATCCGAGGTCATCAGTCCCCTAGACTTAGAACTGCTTAAACCTAACTAACCTAAGGACATCACACACATCTACAGGTATGCCTGAGGCAGGATTCGAACCTGCGACCGTAGCAGCAATGTGGTTCCGGACTGAAGCGTCTAGAACCGCTCGGCCACAGCAGCCGGCTGCTCAGGTGTTCATTAGATCATAACAGAGTATCTGTCCCTAGCCACTGTCTTCAGACTCTTTCTTTCTACCAACAACCTAATTGTGTGTATTTTTGAGTCTTATTTGGAATAACCAGGGTGTAACGTGTATAGATGCAGGTATTTTATATGTGGTACCTTAATATTAACACACATCAGCATGTTGGCTGTTTTTTCTCTGCACTGAAGTCTTCCCACAAACACGTTACATAATTTGCTGCCTGATGTTTCCTGCGCAGTTGTACTGCATCACTAAGAGGACTACCCTTGTCATTGTAGGTTAACCATTTTGTGTCCACGTATCCACACTTCAATACCTGACCACCTGCCCAAGGCAAAATAAGTATTAATGCGCAAAATAAGAATTAATGCCTTGCTCTTGGCACGTGTACTTGGAGGTACTAACCTACCCAAAAACATACTACTCTTAATATCTGTAATTATTAATTTGAAAGTATGGTAAATACTGATGTAAAGTTGTTCTCAGCCACCAATTAAAATATCTACAGTTCCAACTGTTGCACCCTGTATGTGAGCGATTTGTTTGTGAATGGAGCGAGATACTTACTCATCGAGTTGTTGAAGACACCCTTGCCATCAATAGGGAAGGTGATGATTTTGCCTTGTCCTTTGTACTCTCCCTCGAGAAGTAAACGCTTGAATATCACGTCGGCCTCAAAACGGAATTTTCCGCCATCATTCAGGTTCATCCTGTAACAAAACAAACAAAAGGCTTAATCTTGTGCTTCAATGGTACGAGCTAACGCCACTATTTATTCGGTAGTAGGTGTTGTTTGCATAGCAGCCGGTTCTGGGCAAGAAGGCATACAGATAAGCATAAGTTTGTTTTTGTGCAGTGGATAAACAACTTTACTGACAGTGTGAAATAAGACTATAAAGATTAAATTAATGGACAAACGATTGAGGAAAGATCTGAAATGGTCAAATGACTGAAGAAAGATCTCATACAGAAGTAAAGTGCTTGATAGGATTACAATAATGAGAGATGTTATGTAATTTATTCTTGTATTTGAAGAAATAATACGTGGGACAGGAGGAGGGGTGATGGGAGAAGTTGAGGGAAGAGCAACCTTCTGGGCAATGGCAGTAATATCATTTGTCCTTGAACCAGCAAATCGGACTTCTCTGCCTGCTTGCAGGAGAGGCTGGTGTCCCGTACTTTTGGTAGCGGATACACTGTTTGCTGTGACTTGCAAGGAATAGGTTATCTCCTCCATTCTGAAGTCGCTATTGAATACAAGCGTTGTATTGATAAGAGAAAAACAAATAAAAGGCGTTTATTGGTGCTTTTAGCACTGACAACACACACTGCGACGTAGAAGCTTTAACCTTGACTCAAAGGTGCCAACAACATTGCTCTGTGATGCTGCAAAAGCGTGGTGCCCTGCGATGTCACCATCAGGCTTAGCGACGCTTCAAACAACAAGGTATCGACTCATGTGGAAGAAAGGCCGGCGTTCAGAAGTCTATGTGAGGTATTTTGTGGGTTAATGATGTCACAATGACACCATATTTCAGCACAATTCTGTCCAGCGCCATAGTGGACGTGTCTCACCCTCTTGCCCACATTTTATCCCTTCTTTTGAGGTCTATGAGATGGAGGTAAGAACAGCGACACCCGGCGTTGAAAAAACGCAGATCTCTCACGGGTGTCCGAGGAAAGTATTACGGGCACCCTGCTACGAAGAATCGACACGAAAAGCCCTCAGGTGGTGATAAAGATCGTCAATAAACACCCCTTTTGTTGGGGCGTTTGTTACCGCACATTTCGCGCTTCGAGACGACAGTTTGCAGTGTGATGTGCAACAGGACGAGGTTCTTAACAACTCTTGACACTGCCGCACTGCCGGCACCCTCCGGACGACATAACCTTTCTCTAAGTAAATTGTAGAGCAGCAATCCCCTTGAACGTTATCTCACCCCTATGGAGGGCAGTGCGACCGGAGTTTTTGGCATGGTGCTCAGGGTGGAACCACTAGGAACCGATAAAAAGCAGTTTACGATATTTGAACGCGATCTGAAGCAGCAAAGGGTGTTTGTTTCACAACTACCTTGACGTGGTCTCAGAGGTGTTCAACATTGACACATTAGAGTAAAACAGCATAGGGCGCCTCTAAGACCTCAGAGTTCCACAACCCTCTCAGTGCCACCCGTCTTCCTAAAAACTGTGCGTGTACAGAGACAAATTGTGATGAGAGACAGACGTGCCTGCAGGAAGGCGACCCCATGTCACCCATCTGATTCCCCCTGCCTACTAGCAGGTACCAGAGCAGTCCCATAGCCTGCTTGAAGACGCCTAGGATTCTTGTCACAGTGTCTCTGTAGAGGTGCATTTTTGAAGTACTCAGCAATGACATTCAGGTGGCACTGAGGATGTTATCGAAGTGGGGGGGGGGTTTCTTAGTGGTACCTTTTGGAGTTTTATTCAGGCATGTGTCAGTGTCACACCCCTCCGAGATCACAACATGACCAAATGACCACATGGGAATTATCGAGTAATCCATTCTGGCACAGCAGACAATACACCAGGATACATGGTGGAATGGGCATAATCTTACATAAGAAACTGGGAAGCAGAGTCAAGGGATTCGTGCAATACAAGCCACGACTAATTAAAGTAAGAACTGAAACTAAATGAAAGGATACTCTGATAATTCAAGTCTATATTCCAACAACAGAGGAGGAAGATGAAGTGGTGGAAAATTTTTATAAGGAGCTAAGTGAAATGAAAGAGAAAATAAAGGGCGAAGGGAACCTTATTTTATTTGGAGATCGAAATGCAACAGTAGTAGAAAGAACTGAAGGAAATACAATTGGTACATACGGCTTGAGACAAAGAGATGAGAAAGTAGAGAGATTTGTAGAGTTCTGTGTGCGATATAAATTAATCGTAACAAATACTACATTCCAGCAATATCCGAGGAGGAGACATATGTGGAAAGCCCCAGGGGATACACGAAGGGCACAAATAGACATAGTGGTAAGATAAGCTTCAATAATCAGATGAAGGGTAGCAGAAACTCAAAGGATTAAAGATGAAAACGGTGAGAGGTATCTAAGCTTTAAGATGAATCTGCCAAAAATCAGTATACAGTACGAACAAACGATACCGTTGAGGATACCAGAAAAGGGGTAGAAAAGAAATGGAGTAAAATAAAAAAAATGCATTTTAAAATCAGCAGAGGTGATTTGGGGAAAAAGAAATGGGAGAATAAGAAAGAGTGGATAAGTCAGGAAGTCGTGAATATAATAAAAGATAGATGACAGTAAAAAAACTCGAAGGCTGAAGAAGGAATGCAGAAATGTAAGAGCTTAAGCAACAAGATTAATAAGAGGGCAAAACAAGATAAAAAAAGCATTTAAAAGAAATTTGTGAATATATAGACGATAGGATGAAGACAGGATGAACTGACATGACTTGCAGAGATGTAAAGAAGTTCTTCGAAACAAGAAAGGGAAAAAGAGTGAGCATTAAGGACAAAGATCGAACGTTACTATATGATGAGGAAATTATAGTGTAACGATGGAAGGAATGGCTAGATCAGTTATGCAGAGGTGATAACAGCAATCTGACTATCGAAAAGGAAGAAAGAGTAGAGCTGGATGATGTAGGAGCTTCTATTAAGAAAGAGGATTATGGGAAAGAGGATTATGAGAAAGCACTGCAGGATCTTAGAGAAAGGAAGGATCCGGGTGTTAATGGTATACAAGGAGAATTATTTAAAAAGCTGGGTAACAAAGCGAAGATGGCACTTTGTGGCTGGTGTATGATATTTACTGGTCCGTATAGTTACCAGAAGACGTTGTTAAATACATAATGGTACCACTACGCAAAAAACCAGATGCAAGGACGAGTGAACAACACTGAAAATTGAGCCTGGTGTGTCATGTATCGAAAATATGCAATGCATCGAAAGTGGTCACCGACAGTATTGTCAGGATAACAAATACAGGGATACGTATCTGAAGACCTGTACGAATTTGGAAAAGCTATGGGAACAAGAGAAGCAATATTGGCCCTGTGGCAAGTGATAGAGAAACAGCTGAATAACAGTAAGAATACATTCAAAGCGTTTGCAGATCTTGAGGAAGTATTCGACAATGTCAACTGGAATGTATTAGTCAGTGTCCTTTACCAATCGGGAATAAGCATTAGAGAGAGAAAACTAATTTACAGAATCTACATACGAGAAATTGGAATAGTTCGCTGTAGTAATAAAGAAGAAACAGCTAGCATTCAAAAATGGCTACGACAAAGTTGTTACCTATCCCCATACTTATTTAATCTGTATATACAGAAGGCAATCGACAGGATGAGAGAGAAAGTAAACATATGGGTAACAATTTACCGAGATAAGGTAGACATGCTGCAACTTTCCTATGATATAGCGCTAATTGCAGAAAGTGATGGAGACCTAAAAAATCGTGAACACAGGCACTATTTCTCAGCACGTCATCATATGTATACAAGCAAGTGTTTTGTTTCACGTGTTGCAAAGTGAACCTGCAACGATGGGTCCCCAAACGTCAGGAAAAGGTGTAATAGTATAAACTTTTTGTCCGGTGGGACACTCTTTCTGACACAGTATAAAGATCTGAAGGAGAGATAAATTTTGCAGAATTGTTCTACTGTTTTAAGTGTGCTGTGATAAATGCCATACGAAATGCTTTACGTAAACGAAAGGGTATTGTTGTTTCAAACGAAATACGTTCAGTGCCAGACGTATAACGAGGTGTTGGTCGCGTTCTTTCTTCCGAGTAACATCATAAAAATGTCAACTTTATGCTATCTTGACTGTGATAATAACACTTCTGCAAAAAGTGTAAAGGCTGCAGTCCAACCCAAGCCTGTACTACTTCGTGATGTGCTCATTTACGTCCAGGTCATGGCTGGTGACTGCAAGGTCATCACTCGCAGGCACAACTCTCGCCTATTACGCTCTCCAGGGAAACAGGTTTTCAGCACGACCATTAAAAGAAGCGTCTTTGGTTAGCACTTACGTTACTTCTTTCCACATTTGGCGAATACTCTCTTTAAGATAGCGAATCATAAACCACGAAATGAGTTTTTGTTTTTGAGACACTTTACAGCATCATGGCGTTGAAATACCAAATTACAAGGAAACTGACGAATATGCAGTTACTCAGATAAACATAACTCCGTTGAAACTGCAGTACTTAATACAGCAGTATTACCTCGAAGTGCTTAGCTGTAAACTGGCGACTTTACGACACCTCTGCGTAAAATACTACTGTGTCTTTGAGATAAGTTAAGTGATGGTTGCTGTGAGGGAAGACAGCTGAAGATGAGAATTTGGACGAATGGCCTAGGTACATATTGCAACGGACGAGCTGCGACGGTAGGGCTGGTGATACACCAAACTAAGAGAGAGCTTGTAAAATGTTGGTAGTTGGTTTATTTATAGATGTTGACGACAAATCGTAATTATAGATTAAGGGTTAAAAATTTGGCCAAGGGCTACGATGCCCGTCTATGGCCGATTTGTGCTGCTTTGCAATGGAAGGAACAGAGGCGCAAGACAGGTGCTACTATGGTGTACCGTTACTGTACTGTTTGATTAAAGCTGTCCAGATCCTCATAAGTAATACGTCACGAGAGTCACACAATCCAGTACAAAAGGAAACTGTTGTCAGTAGAGAAGCAGTAACAACACAATGCTTCGGCCAGGAGCGCTGAATGGATTGGAACGTGCAGTGGTCACTGAATGTCATCCGAGTAAAAATCCATCGGGTACATGCCGCCCCTTCTAAAGACGCCGAGTTGGTGAAGTGACTAGGAAGCAGTAACACGAAGGAAGAACTAGAGCCAAAGCAACGCCAGACAGATCTCATGTACTGACGGACGGGGAGATACCGAGCACTGAGGAGGATGGCTGTAAAAATTGCATTAAATCAGGGTAAGGAATAACCCGTGAGTTCCAAAGTGCTACTAGCAGTTCAGATAGCACAATTACTGCTCGTAGGCAGTTAAAAAGAATGCGGTTCAGTGATCGAACAGATTCTCACACGCAATACATTTCTGTAGTTGTCGCTAAGCGATGCTTGATGCGGCGTAAAGACCGATGCCACTGGACAGCAGATGACTGGATATGAGTGATATGGAACGATGAAAAACCCTGCGTCCTATGGCAGTCGAATGGTAGGATGGTTTACCTCGAAGAGAACGGTCTATTGACACACAGTCAACAGGGACTTAGAAAACATCGTTCTTGTGGAAACACAACTAGCTCTTTAAGCGCATGCAGTGTTCAGTGCTATTGGCAAGAGATTTCAGATTGATTCCGAACTCTGGATTTCCGGAAGGCTTTTGACACAGTACCACACAAGCGGCTTATAGCGAAATTGCGCGCTTATCGAATATCGTCTCAGCTGAATAAAATGTTCTGGGGTTTCCAACCGCGTCAATTGCTTAATTGGGACAGTTTAATAAAGGAAGCTATTGAAGTAAAAGTTACCGCAAACACCCTAAATAGAGACGGTGGCTTGCAGCTCAGGGCTGCGTGGAATCCAGCGATCGCGTGGTTGAAGAGGGCAAATCGAACGCCGACTCAAAACATGCCCATATATGTCAATGTCAGTGGCACCAGTGACGTCACAGCCGGCAGCTAGCGTATATAAGGGCTCACCAACAGCCCACTGGCAGTAACACCACTTGACAATGGCGAAGGAGTGCTTGGCCGAAAGCTCGTGTAGTTTTATGCAATTGACGGGGTTGGAAACCCGAGAACATTTTATTCAATGTTATCGCCGTGAGACTCTGCACCCATACACCGTGTCAGTTATATGACTGGATTCGTCATTTCCTGTCGGAGAGGTCACGGTTCGAAGTAATTGACGGAAAGTAATCGAGTAACACAGAAGTGATATCTGGCGTTCCCCAAGGTAGTGTTATAGGCCTTTGCTGTTCCTTATCTATATAAACGATTTGGGAGACATTCTGAGCAGCCGTCTTAGGTTGTTTGCAGATGAAGGTGACAGACGAAAGAAAAAGCGGAGGTTGTCTGTAAATTACGTAAAAAGGAAATGACTGAGAAGATGACATGTGTTTCACTAGAAATATGCCAAGCCTTCGATGCAGTAGATTTGTTTTCACGAGGAAATGTAAATGGAAACCTTTTGTCGTAACGAAAGTGCGAAGGTTTATGGACTAAAAAGGGCATCAGAAGATCAACACAAATTTCAAAACGATATAGTATGGTGCGAAAACTGGCAGTTGACCCTAAATAACGAAAAGTGTGAGGTCATCCACATGAGTGCTGAAAGGAATCCGTTAAACTTCGGTTCCACGATAAATCAATCAAATGTAAAGTCCGTAAATTCAAATAAATACTTAGGAATTACAATTACGAACAACTTAAATTGAAGGAACGCAAAGAAAATGTTGTGGGGAAGGCTAGCCAAAGCTGCGTTTTATTGGCGGGACACTTAGAAAATGTAACAGATCTACTAAGGAGACTGCCTACACTAAGCTTGTCCGTCCTCTTTTAGAATACTGCTACGCGGTGTGGGATCCTTACCAAATAGGATTGACGGAGTACATGGAAAAAGTTTAAAGAACGGCAGCACATTTTGTATTATCGCGAAATAGGGGAGAGAGTGTCACCGAAACTATACAGGATTTGAGGTGGACATCATTAAAACATAGGCGTTTTTCGTTGCGACGGAATCTTCTCACGAAATTCCGATCACCAACTTTTTCCTCCGAATGCGAAAATATTTTGTTGACACCGGTCTATATAGGGAGAAACGATCACGATGATAAAATAAGGGATATAAGAGCTCATACGGAAAGATACAGGTGTTCGCTCTTTCCGCGCGCTGTAAGAGATTCAAGTAATAGAGAACTGTGAAGGGGTTCGATGAACCCTCTGCCAGGCACTTAAATGTGATTTGCAGAATATCCATGTAGATGTAGATGTAGGATTTGGGTTTGGCGAATGTCAGGATAGTCTTACCCACCATAATGTCTGCTGCCAACAGTGACGTGCGTAGGAGATGGTGTTACAATATGTGGATGTTTTTCCTGGTTAATGTGTGGTTCCCCTAATTGCGCTTAAGGAAACGAGAAATGCATATGGACATGAAAACGAAATTTACAACATTTTTTGCTTCTTACCGTAGAGATACAGTTTGCAAACAATGGTTATTTATTTGTTAGCAGAGTCCCGACCTGAACCCAATAGAACACCTTTGGGACGAGTTACAACGTCGACTTGGCTATATATCCCAGCTCCCGAAACACTACCTTCAGATGCGGCTCTTGAGGATCAATGGGCTGCCATTTCTCCTGAGAAATTCAGACACCCCTCTGAAAGTCGAGTCACCAACCGAATTCAAGACGCTATGAAGACGAAGAGTGGATGCAGCGCATGCTTATGTCCACTAATAGGTGTCCGGTTAAGTTTGATCAAATAGTGTATGCTCTGTGGTACTAGTGCCGAATGACTGCTGAAGGGGCACATCTAGCGACCATCATCATGAGTAGCGTTCTCCGCTCATTGCATTTGTGAACATTTGCACTGAACACGTCTGACGTGTTCGGTGGGCTGTGGATCAAAAACCTTTTTCTCCTAAGATAGCAGGCTTAACATTGTGCAATTGTTTTTACTAAGAACAATACCCTTAATCGTTTTAGATTGTCGTCTGACAGCCTCTCATGTTTGTAAGTCGAGAGGACGTCTATGGGCTACAAGCAGCTGTGACGTATCTGAAGATGACAACATAATTCAAAACTAGAATATTTATAAGAAAATATGTCGGAGTTATTGGTTAAATATGTGTTCCTTAGTGGAAATCAAGAGACAGTGGAGTAAGGTCAGCAAGGTTCGGACAGAGTAACACTATCGTTCATTATAAAATATAGATAAAAGAAAATGGGGCCTGACAGACGAAAGAAAAAGTGGAGGTTGTCTGTAAATTACGTAAAAAGGAAGTGACTGAGAAGATGACATGTGTTTCACTAGAAATATGCCAAGCCTTCGATGCAGTAGATTTGTTTTCACGAGGAAATGTAAATGGAAACCTTTTGTCGTAACGAAAGTGCGAATGAATTTTTCACGTACCTGACGTCTTTGACGATGACGTCGCTGAGGCCGTGGACGAGAGAGTTCTTGATCAGCACCTTGCCCTCCACGTCGCCCTGCTGGTACTCCAGCAGCATCTCTCGTACCAGGAACGGGTCAGTGGCAGGGGCACCCAGTTCAGGAATACCTACGGCATTAGAGAGCAAAGTAAGAATATCGTGTGTGCTCACCACTCTCCATCTCATGATCAGAAAGCTCCGTAGACAGGAACAGTTTCGGTGTCGAACAATAATCGCAGAGGTGCCACGTGTAAGGAACATTTCCAAGCATATGAGAATCACGAATGAGGCGGGCCGGATTTATGTCGCCATCCGTCGGGTGGATCTCCTGTTTTGAGAATATTATACTTCTCATAGTCCCCATGAAAGCGGGCTGTGAAGTTATTATTTATATTTGCAATTGACCAGTTACGTTTGTTAGGTCAATCGCAAGTGAGCATTGCACCCCGCGTGAACGCAAAATGGTTATGTACAAAGCTATATGTACAGTGTTCGCTTAAAAATGATACACGGTTTGAAATAGGCCAGTTACAATGTAAAAAATTCAAATAATAGTGGAAAATTTTTCATTCACGCTTGCATTACACTGGGCACTTCATTCGAAGACGCATTCCTATAAAAAATGAGTAAATATTCAGCAAGCAAGTATACACTCAGCAACGGCACGTTTATGTGCCCCAGTTATGTCCCAGGCGAGATTCGAACTCGCTACCTGCACTTTATAGGAGCTGAAAGTCTGCCTCACAGGATTACCGACGAACCTCGTGATTAAGATCTAAATGAAACTGAGCACAGAGTTAGGGAATCCTAAACATGAAATGGAACGTCTACGTTCGCACGATCAGCCCTTAGCAAAAGATCTTTCAGAAAATCGTAGAATATTTTAGTCGTGCGGAAAATCCCATTCTGGGTAGAAAAAAAAAATCCTCTAGAACTAGGGACAACAATAAGAAAGACTAAATTTGAGATTAACACGTTTAAAGGTGCACTTGAGCAGCTAGAGCGCTTGTGGGGTATAATCGTTTGATCTCCACACTATGCATGTTGTTAATATTGTGTTACGAAGATACTGAAGCTGCTGAAAACGAATGAGACACCAGATAATGAAATATTTCCTACTACTGTTCCATTGTGTGCACTGTACACTGTTAGAAAAGGAGAGCAGGTCACTGTCTTTTATCAGCCCGGATGTCCGCCCATGTAAACCGGGACTCGGTAAGGCGATAATGACTCGCATAGAAGCCTACTCGCAGATGAACGACGAGGGCTGGTAATCCGCCAAGCCCCGGTGTGGTTTTTAGGCGGTTTGCCACATCCCACTAGGTGAATACCTATCTGATACCAAAGTCCCGCTATGAAACACGTTACGCAAACGTTACGGGCGCGTTTCCACACATGCACATAGGTTTAACTCTATGAGCAGCCAGATGAGGTACACAGAGATTTCGTACTGATGACCTTTGATGTTTAGCCTCTTCATACCCTTAATCACCTACAGCATCACTCGCTTTCGACTTCATGTCGGGCGATATGGGTGGCCAATTCATTCGCTCGAATTGTCCAGAATGTTCTTCAAATCACTCGCGAACAGTTGTGGCCCTGTGAGATGGTGCATTGTCATACATAGAAATTCCATCGTTTTCTGGGAACATGAACTCTAGGAATGGCTGTAAATGGTCTGCAAAGCAGCCGTTTCCAATCAATGATCGGTTCAGTTGAACCAGAAGGCTCATTCTACTCCATGTGAACACCACCTGCTTGCACAGTGGCTTGTTGACAATGGTGTCCATGGCTTTGGGGGTACTACGCCAAACTCCAACTCTACCATCAGCTCTTACTAACTGAAATCGGGAATCATCTGACCTGTCCACCATTTTCCAGTCGTCTAGGACCAACCGATATGGTCACGAGCCTGGGAGTGGCGTTGCAAGGGGATGTTGTGATGTTAACAAAAGCACTCACGTCGGGCCGGCCGCTGTGACCGAGCGGTTCTAGGCGCTTCACTCCGGAACCGCGCTGCTGCTACGGCCGCAGATTCGAATCCTGCCTCGGGCATGGATGTGTGTCATGTCCTCAGGTTAGTTAGGTTTAAGTAGTTCTACGTCTAGGGGACTGATGACCTCAGATGTTAAGTCCCATAGTGCTTAGAGCCATTTGAACCATTCGAACCATTCGCGTCGGTCGTGTGCTACCGCAGCCCGATAACGCCACATTTCGCCCCACTGCCCTAACGGATACGATCGTCGTATGTTCAACATAGATTTCTGTGGTTATTTCAGTCAGTGTTGCTTGTCTGTTAGGACTGACAACTCTACGCGGATACGTCCAGATCGCTATCGGACGATTTCTGTTACCGCAGTGGATTTATCTTAAGTAGAAGAGTAGAATGAGGTTCTAAGTACACCAAGAGCTTCTATAAGGAGCTGTCAAATGAGACACATATGGGAAAACAGTAAGTTAACTATTCATTAATACAAAAGTTATCACCGTAACTGTTAATACATTTGCGCCACTGTGAGTGAAGACAGTCAACGCCTTTACGAAAAAATGTTTGCTGTTGCCTTCTCAACCACGATTGTACCCAGGCGCCCATCTCTTCGTCCGAATCAAATCGAGGAGCACGAATGTTTTTCTTCAGGGCTACAAAAATATGGAAATAGTATGCACAGTTGGGTCTGCTAGAGTTCTTCTGCCACGTAAACGCAGAAGCGGCAATCTTACAAACACGTTGCACCCAGGAACTCACAGAGTAACAATGTAAAGGGTGAGAGAATGCCCGAGTAAAATTGCAGATCAGTTTCATTATACTGCGGAAGCTGGGACATCTTGTAGACTTAGATTTATGTCTACCTAGCGAGGTGGCGCTGCTATTGAGAAACTGCTATCGTATTTGATAGGAGTGGGAGTCGTCCACTAAGTCTGACGCAGGACACAAAATCCCTAGGTTCAATATCTGTATTTTAATTACTATTAACAATTTTATGTCAACAGGCATTCATTGTTAACATTCTCGCTCTGGAAAGAGCTGTTGCCGGATTCGCAGGCGAACTCGACGCCTGCTGAGTATAAATGGAGACACACTCGCAGGAAGCTCGTGACAGGGGTCAGAGGTTCTCATTTCTCTCTCTATGGATCATGGGCAAGGGACATTACGCTAGTAGTGTGGTTAAATTGAGAATTTTGGTAGTCAGTGCATTTGGAGTGGTCACGAGTCCACATGCCTTCGTGGTCAGAGTACCTGCCTAGTAAGGCAGGAGACCTGGGTTCGACTCCCGGTTTGCCACAAATTTTCAACTTCTCCATTAAAATTCCGTGTGGCTAGGGCCTTCCCGTAGGGTAGACCGGTCGCCTGGCGCAAGTCTTTCGAGTGGACGCCACTTCGGTGACTTGAGTGTCGATGGGGATGGAATGAGGATGAGAAGGACGACACAACACCCAGTCCCTAAGCGGATAAAATCTCCGACCCAGCTCGAAATCGAACCTTGGCCGTTACGTATGACAGTCCATCGCCCTGACCATTCATCTACCAGGGGCAGACAACTACCCCCATAGTTTCAATCAATTCCCGCTTACAGCCAATGTCTGTAATTCCTTTGAGTCATATCTCATTCTTTCGATTCTCATTTGCTGATTCCGTTTCCAAACGTCGATCCTAGACGACGTGACGATGTCAAGCGTTCTACGCAGGTAACTAACCTTATCGTAGCTTCTGTCACAAATATTTCTTCGCAACGTTTTGTCATATTCTAAAATACCTCCATATTCTCTGACAGGCTACGAAACTGATTTCTCCCCGATATGACTACAGCAGCTGCGACTAACATTTTATTTGCAGGAGATAACATCTGTACAAAATGTTCCTAATCATTTCAAGAAGCAGGGTCCACTATTCCGAGGAGATATTAGGCCTTTATGTTTATATGTACAGCTTCTGGCTGGTGAGTACAACTAATTAACAGATATCTGCAGTAACGAACTCACTTACTAACCTGGAAACTACGTGAACGCTTTAAATCCAAATGAGAGCAGTTCTTATACTACCAACTGGGCATTGCGATCTGAAAGCACCCTGACAGATATTTAACGTCTACCACTGTTTTGCCTTAATGTCGTATAGTATGCACTGGCTAAGCTGTAAGAGACAATTACAGACTCTTGTCACCTACCGTTTGCCAGCCAACACCTGAAACATTCTTTTGTTTGTACAAAATGTGTCAGTCATCTCAGCTCACAAGATGATAGCTTCCTGAAGCGAGAAATGACTGCGATACTTTGTATGCGCTGTAAACTGTGCTGTGTGGAGTTAGGGAGTCTCCACTTTGTGTGGCAACGCAGAGAACACGTTCGCCTTGACACGTCTGCGTGGTGCTCCACCGCAACGCAGGCAATGCTCTCAGCCACACTGGTGGCCATGGGCCCGCGACCATCCACAGCTGGGAGACCGCTCGAGGCTTTCACCTCGTGCTCGGAGTCCACCGGCGAGCTAGCGGCTTTACACGAAATGTCTCACCACAGGAGGTTCCAGATAAACTCGACTGTGTCGACGTGTTAGCTGTTTAAATTTGGTATTCATTTCACTGTAGCTAGACGCTTTAACGCATGTCTAATGACGAAGGCTCAGCAACATACCGAACATATTTGGATGAAATCAAGAGGAAAAATAGTATCTCTTATAGAGGTAGAAGGAAAAAAAAGTCGCAAATCAGAAACCACAAGCTTGGGTGTAACTGCTATATACAGTATCAACAGGAATCCAAACAAAAATGTTTGGTTTATGAAGAATAAAACTGCACAGAAAATGTAATAAAAATCGCCTTCGGTCATAAATATTCATGATTCATTCCATGTAGTTGTGGGACGGTAATTTACACAAAATTACTGTACATTTTAGTGTATATTTCTAAGCTCTCGGCTTGACCAGCTTTGAAAAACTGAAACATTTATCCGAGATACAAAGGTTCAAAGGTATCCTACTTGCACATGTAAAATATGTGACTAAAATACGGTGTTAAGCGAAAACACAGCACGGAGAAACAGGTTGTAAAGTGTCCCCGTTATGATCATATGGATTCTGGGAACCCCATATTGAAGTACTGAAACAAGCAAAAATTTTTTGCACGATAAATCCTGTCTGAGGCGTAAAATTAGTTTTGCGTTGTTTCGGTTTCACATAAGTAAATTATCAATATTTTACTGACCAATACGTTTCGTGTAAGGCAACCAGGAGAAGTATTTTCGTATAAGAGCATAAAAAACACAGCCGGCCGTCGTGGCCGTGTGGTTCTAGGCGCTTCAGTCTGGAACCGCGTGACTGCTCCGGTCGCAGGTTCGAATCCTGCCTCGGACATGGATGTGTGTGATGTCCTTATGTTAGTTAGGTTTAAGTAGTTCTACGTACTAGGGGACTGATGACCACAGATGTTAAGTCCCATAGTACTCAGAGCCATTTGAACCATTTTTGAACAAAAAACACAAATATGTGCTTGTTTATTGAAAAGACTCTGACTGAAAAGTGGGGTTCCACCTGCTTCGTTCTATCTTCCTCAACTCCTTTAAAAACTTCGCAAAAATTTTGGCACACAAACTAGTTTGCGTTTTTTTTATGCTAAGAGAGTAAAAGACTGTAGCTGTGGGAAAGAAGCAGAAGTAATAAATACTGGAAAATATTCTGACAATGGTTGGGGTATAGAAAGAGCGAGGGAGGCAGTGGAAATCTAAGAGAAAGAGAAAGCACAATGACAGTGGAACATAGGTGACAGTGACAGAGCAATTCCAGGAAAAGAATGAAGGAGACCGTGCCAGTGGGAGAGGAATAAAGAAAAGGAGAAAGTGGATATTGTTGAGAGTGAATGATAATGACAGTCTATGACAGTGACAACGAGGAAGAGAGATGAGGTGGTGAAAGTGAGAAGAGACAGCAGAAATGAGAAGGAATGAATGAAACGGTGTCAGTAAGAGAGAGCAAGAGGGAGATAGCGACAGTGAGAGGAGACAGTGAGGAGATAGTGACAGAGAGACGCAATGAGTTAATGACAGCGAACTGAGCTGAGTAAGTGAGACTGGGCCAGTGGGGGTGGATGGGTATGTGCGACTTACAGCGATGGGCTAATGAGTGTGAGCGAGTTACAGTTCAGGGAACTTGTGAGATTTAGAGGAAGCTGCATTTTAGAAAGAGAGCGAATATATTTGCATGGCAAGTGTTTTGGGAAAATTTTTAAAGGTGCGCAGGAAGCTAAAATGAGGCAGCTGGCACCCCACTTTTCAGTCAGAGTCTTTTAAATAGGCACCGTCATATTTGCATTTCTTGTGCTCCGATAGGAGCACTTTTCCACTGGCGTATTTTGTCCGTAATATGCAATAGCAATACATTGGCTTTAGAGTGTCAGAGAGCTGTTGACCCACGACTGTATAGGGACCAAAATGTCAGTAAAGGAAGAGCGCGTCAAGCAGATCGGAAGCAATAGTATCCTTTTACTGGAAGTATTAAAAATTTCATGTTTAGTCCCCAAAATATTCTTCGGACTAGGCAATGCCTGACTAAAAAAAATTATTGGTACTGTAACAGAGGGACACTCAAGTTTAAATGTGGACAACATATCATCGTAAACTTATTTCTTCCAGCAGAAGATGATTTATTTGGTTCGTGTGTTACCACACTAAATGCCACAATGCAACGAAACAAGAATCTAAAATCTATTAAACAAGAATAAGTACGTTGTAAATGGACAGTCCCTTGTTGTGGTCCTCAGTCGAAAGACCGACTTGATGCAGCACTTCGCGTTAGTTATCCTGTGCGAACCTCATTACCTACGTAACTATTGCGACCTATACCCGTTCGAATCTGCTTACAGTATCCAAGCTTTGGTGTCTCTCTCTACAATTCGCTCCCCTCCATTAACAAGTTAACTATTGCCTGATGCGTCAGGATTTGTTCTCTTGACCTACTCCTTCTTTTAGTCAAATTGTATGATAAAGTCCGTTTCATACCAATCACATTTAGTACTTCTTTGTTAGTTACTGACCCACCTATATAAACTTCTGTACTGTTTTGTGGCACCACATTTCAAAGACTTCTATACTCTTCATGGCTATTCGGTTTGTCTTCCACCTTTTACTGACATACGAGATCACACTCCACAAAGACTTTCAGGAAACACTTCCTATGATTTAAATTTGTATTGGTTGATGATACATGTCTATTTGTGAGAAAACTATTTCTTGCTGTGATCGGTTTACGTTTTAAATCTCCTTCTGCCATCATCAGTTATTTTCCTTCGCAATAGCAAAACTCGTCTACTTCTTTTAATGTCTTTTTCTTCATCTAATTCCTCCATAAACTCGTGATTTAAGTCAGTTACACTCTTTTTCTCTTGTTTTAATTTTCTCGATTTTCACCTGAAAACACCGTCTCAAGACTCTCCATTCCATCTAACTGAGTGTCCAAATCCCTTTCTGTCTCTGACACAACTACAGTATCATCGGCAAACCTGAAAGTTTTTGTTTAATCTCTGTGAACTTCAATTTCTTCTCCAAAATTCTCGTTGGTGTCCTTTTTAGCTCAATGTACCACGAACTTACTTTAAAGATGGAATAACATAGCGAATAGGCTGCCACACTCACTCTCTTGTCAATTGCTGCTTCACTTTTCTGTCCTTTAACTCTGCAACTTACAATGCTTTAAGCAGCATAACACATGACGACACGAGCAAGCTATTCTTCTCAGCACTCAAATCCAATGACGTCGGATTAGAAACAGTCATCGTAATATACAGGGTGGTAGGTAAGCGTCAAACGAAAAAACTACAAAGAACGAAACTTGTCTAGCTTGAAGGGGGAAACCAGATGGCGCTATGGCTGGCCTGCTAGATGGCGCTGCCATAGGTCAAACGGATATCAACTGCGTTTTTTTTAATAGGAACCCCCATTTGTTATTACATATTCATGTAATACGTAAAGAAATATGAATGTTTTAGTTGGACCACTTTGTTCGCTTTGTGATAGATGGCGCTGTAATAGTGACGAACGTATAAGTACGTGGTATCACGTAACATACCGCCTGTGCAGACGGTACCGTGTTAAAACGGACCGTTCACCAATTGCGGAAAAGGTCGATATCGTGTTGGTGTATCGCTATTGTGATCAAAATGTCCAACAGGCGCTTGCTATGTATGCTGCTCGGTATCCTGGACGACATCATCCAAGTGTCCGGACCGTTCGCCGCATAGTTACGTTATTTAAGGAAACATGAAGTCAAACGTCAACCACGACCTGCAACAAATGATGATGCCCAAGCAGGTGTTTTAGCTGCTGTCGCGGCTAATCCGCACATCACTAGCAGACAAATTGCGCGAGAATAGGGAATCTCAAAAACGTCGGTGTTGAGAATGCTACATCAACATCGATTGCACCCGTACCATATTTCTGTGCACCAGGAATTGCATGGCGAAGACTTTGAACGTCGTGTACAGTTCTGCCTCTGGGGACAAGAGAAATTACGGGACGATGACAGATTTTTTGCACGCGTTCTATTTAGCGACGAAGCGTCACTCACCAATAGCGGTAACGTAAACCGGCATAATATGCACCATTGGGCAACGGAAAAATCACGATGGCCGCGACAAGTGGACCATCAGCGACCTTGGCAGGTTAATGTATAGTGCGACATTATGGGAGGAAGGATAATTGGTCCCCATTTTATCGATGGCAATATAAATGGTGCAATGTATGCTGATTTCCTACGTAATGTTCTACCGACGTTACTGCAAGATGTTTCACTGCATGGCAGAATGGCGATGTACTTCCAACAAGATGGATGTCCGGCACATAGCTCTCGTGCAGGTGAAGCGGTACTGAATAACATATTTCATGACAGGTGGATTGGTCGTTCGCACGTTCACCGGATCTGTCGTCCCCGGATTTCTTTACGTGGGGAAAGTTGAAGGATATTTGCGATCGTGTTCCACCGACAACGCCTGACAACATGCGTCAGCGCATTGTCAATGCATGTGGGAACATTACGGTAGGCGAACTACAAACTGTTGAGAGGAATGTTGTCACAGGTATTGCCAAATACATTGAGGTTGACGGACATCATTTTCAGCATTTATTGCATTAATGTGGTATTTACAGGTAATCACACTGTAACAGCATGCGTTCTGAGAAATGATAAGTTCACAAAGGTACAGGTATCACATTGGAACAACCGAAATAAAATGTTCAAACGTACCTACGTTCTGTATTTTAATTTAAAAAACCTACCTGTTACCAACTGTTCGTCTAAATTTGTGAGCCACATGTTTGTGACTATTACAGCGCCATCTATCACAAAGCGAAGAAAGTGGTTCAGTTAAAACATTCATATTTCTTTGCGTACTACACGAATATGTAATAAAAATGGGGGCTCCTATTTTAAAAAACGGAGTTGATATCCGTTTGACCTATGGCAGCGCCATCTATGGGGCCAACCATAGCGCCATCTGGTTTCCCCCTTCAAGCTAGACAAGTTTCGTTCTTTGTAGTTTTTTCGTTTGACCCTTATTTCGTGAGATATTGGGCCCAGTCACGATCAATGGACCACCCTGTATACACTCAAAGCAGCACTTTAGTAAGAACAGCTTACGATTGCAATTTTCAAGGAAAAGAAGAACAAGTGTTTCATGTTCCCAGAACTAAGTCTCTTGCAGCTATTTTAGATCGTTTGGCAGCCTAGCCGCACCTCTTTGTCACATTTTTATTGCTTTCTCCATTTCACTTTCGCCTTGCCACCACGCGATACCTGCGGCCTGGATTCGGCACGGTTTGCGGGTACTTTCGCTGTCCGCCACGCGGTCTCCCTGACCCACTCACCTGTCGCGTCGCGGACTGGGCCACCGCGCCACCGCCAGTGCAAGCGAATCGTTCGCGTATCCGAACGCTCAGTCGCACTGGTTCGAAACAGCCCGCTTACCGGGAACAGCCGAGGCACATGCTGGCTACCATCTACCTTACCTTCTTACAGGGTGACAATTATTGAACTACATGAAAAAAACGTAAAATTAGCTACAAACTACGGTGTGCAGACACTTTATTTAACATGTAAACGTCATTACAAATATTCGGATTTAGGTCACGACATGTTCGACGCGCCTGCCATCATTGGCGATGTCGTGGCGCAGACGAATGTCGAAATTCTGCATGACCCGATGGAGTGTCGGAACATCGATGCTGTCGATGACATCCTTAATGGCTGTTTTCAGCTGGGCAAAGGTTTTGAGGTTATTGCTGTACACCTTGAGTTTAATATAACACCACAAGAAGAGAGTCGGATGTGTTCGGATACGGAGAATATGGCGGCCAATCGAGGCCAGAGTCAGTGGCCTCTGGCTGTACCAGGGCCAGAATGCGGTTCCTAAAGTGCTCTTCTAGGACATCAACAACTCTCCTGCTTCGATAGGGTCGAGCTCCGTCTTGCATGAACCACATCTTGTCCAAATCAGGGTCATTTTGGATGATGGGGAGGAAATAATTTTCCAATACCTTCATGTACCGTTTGATAGTGACAGTGCCATCAAGGAATATGGAACCTACCATCCTATGACTGGGCATTGCACACCACGCAGTCACTCGTTGAGGACGCTCAGTCCCCCAAATGCACCAATTTTGCTTACTGACGAACCTATCTAAATGAAAGTGGGCTTCGTGCCTAAACCGAACCATACATGCGCATACTAATTCCCATCATACCCCGCGGCCAACCGTCCAGTTTCAACGTGATAACGCAAACCGTTTAGAAGTTACGACGATTTTATTTCATATAGTTCAATAATTGTCACCCTGTACTTTTAAGCAGTCATGTCTTTCTCCCTATCTCTCATCATTATTGTAACAGAGAATAGTAAATGAGAAACAGTTTAAATTAAGGCCTAACAGTGACTGGTACGAACACCAATTGAAAAACACAAATATGGTAACGAATCATTCTTATTGAACCTCCCAGCGTACGTTTCTGAGGATAATATTTTCATCATCAGATGTCTGAAGGAGATACACTGCCTGACCGAAAGTACCCGGAAAGATATTAGTAAATATCAGTGTGGGGTGGGACCACCCTTCGCCTTTATGACGGCTTGAGATCTGTTGGGAACGCTACCAATGAGGATTGGCAGCCCATTCTTTCCCAAGGGTCGATGACAGTGTAGGTAGCGACGATGGTCGCTAGGATGTGGAGCGTAGTCGCAAAGGTGCTCCATCAGGTTCAGGTAGGGATTCAGGGCAGGCCGCTCCATTTCAGGAGTGTTATTGTGCACATACCATTGCCTCAAGGATGCTGCTTTACGATAGATTGCATTGTCATGCTGATACAATCATCGTTCCGGTAAGTTCGTCTACTGTACGCAGTATACAACGCTGTAAAATGTACTTATATCCTTCATTTGCTGTTTTCTTAAGCGAAACAAGGGGACCACACTATAACCCCGATAAAGACCCAATCATCGCAACGCAACCTCCTCTGTACTTCTCTGACGGCACCACACATGATGGTAGGTAAGTTTCTCATGGCGTTCGCCAAACCCAAACTTTCCAGTCATTAGCTGCCGAGTGGTGTCGCTCTTTACATCATTTCAGGCGTCGCTTGCACTGACAGCAGAAGCGTGTGGTTTATGAGGAGCTGCCCAACCATTCTACCCATTCTTTTTAACTTCCTATGCACAGTCATTGTGCTACGTGGACTGCTGGTAGGACTCTGGAACTCACGACTGAGCCATTTCTCTGATTTCACGCGATTTTTTACAACCACCCTCCGCAATTCTCGGCAGTGATTGTCCGTACACAAGTTCCTGGGTTGTTGTTGTTCCTTCACGTTTCCACTTCACAGTCACATCACCAACGGTCGACTTGGGTAGCTTTAGAATGGCTGAAATGTCCCTGAAGGATTTTTTACTCGGGTGACATCCAATGAGTAGTCTACGTTCGAACTGAGCTCTCTTGACCGGCCGGTTCTGCTGTTACTGCTTTTGTACTGACGATGCAGCACTCCCCGCCTCGTTTTATGCTAGTCTATCTTTCGTGACATCTAGTGGCCAATTCCTTAATACAAGGGTGTGCGGATACTTTTGATCAGATAGAATATAATCCTACGAATCGCCTAATGGGAAGACCAGTAGTACTGAATACCTGATTATAATAGTATAATACTCCAAAGTACATAATGGGAACTTCAGTAACAGTGAGTACCTGGTGATAGAGAAGTCCCCCGAAATCCACGCCCGACAGAGAAATAAAGGTGAATACTTGGTGATTGATGTAAAATTCTAGGAAGCGTGTATCGGGGTATTCAATGGGAGATTATTGTACTTTACTTGGTATAATAGAAATCTTGGCGATGTGGCGGTACTTCTGTTTCTAAGTAAGTACTGTTGACTGCAGTCATGGACTTCATTACGACCACGTAACGCGATTTTGGAAATGTGGAAATACAAATACAATTCTGCCCAAAATTCAATAATGAGTTAGATAACGCAAAATAATATACTAAGAGCTCTGTTGAAATGAATGTTAGTGCGAGAACATGTTCCCTGAGTTCTTCCAGTCATGCAAACACGACACGACTTCACATTGCGTGAAGCCAGAATGACTGTAGCGCCAGATGTGGCTGGGCACGCAACACGAGAAAGTTGAGGGAACGGAAGAATACAACACGTGTCAATGAGCGATGGTGCACTATGGTGGTGTTCTCCATTACAGCACTGCCCGTACGCACCATCTTTATGACTTTACACAGGAGAGAACCATCGGGAAACTGGAAGGAGTACAAAGCGTGACGCCGGCCGCTATGGTCGAGCGATTCTAGGCTCTTCAGTCCGGAACCACGCGGCTGCTACGGTTGCAGGTTCTAATGCTGCCTTGGACATGGATGTGTGTGATGTCCTTAGGTTAGTTAGGTTTAAATAGTTCTCAGTCTAGGGGACTGATGACCTCACATGTTAAGTCCCATAGTGCTTAGAGCCATTTGAACCATTTGAACAAAGCGTGACGAGTTCGACATTGCTCACAGCACTCTTTCTGGTGCTTGGGGAGGGTTCTGAACCACAGGCACTGCTGCCCGAAGGTAAGGAGGTGAGCTAACACGGTCAGTTACATCAGCAGGAGACCGCTACAACGTGCAACAGGCAAGAAGGGACCCATGTGTAACAGCGGGCGCTGCTGCAATTGCATTTATTGGGACTGCAAGGCACGCAGTCTCACGCTCCACACGGGCATGCGACTGATGGTGGTGGTCTCTTTGCACGACGGCAAGTATTTTGTGTTCCGTTGGCTCCTGCACATCGGCGGCAACGATTGCGATGGTGCCAGGAGCACAGGGAATGGACCAGCGAGACACGGGGTCGTGTGCTCTTGTCGGATGAGAGATGATTCCGTCTGAGTAAAGGGTCTCATTTGGCGAGAGATTGGAACACGCAGTACACCCAGGAACACTGTTGAATTTGACCAGTTTCATGTAGAGGGCCGAAGTGTTCCAAGGGCGTACTGACATCCAAATCTTCGAATACCGCACAATCATTTATATTCTCTTGTACTTTCGTAATCATTCTCCTAATGTCACAGAACCGTTTTCAGACAAACTTTTATGGGATAGATCTGACAAACATATGAAGCATGTGTAATCATATAGGCACGTTTATCAATTCTACACACATAAAAAAATGTTTTTCATCACCCCGGTTTGCAGAACGTCTGAAGATAGACGTTGACTGTGGGTATTGTATCAGACACAGTCCCTTTGACTGTTCAGAGAGGTCACTAAACCCGCACAAAGATGTAAACAACCATGAATGAGCAGCGCCTATTAGACGGAGGGCGTCCGACAGCCGATCAGTTCCAGTCATTCCACAAGGAAGGAGGTACACGGCTTGTGTTTTCTGTAGTTCAACCACGCCTAGACAGTCAAATCCGCGGTTCGATCGCGTCTGCGTTGTTGCTTTGTGCCAGGAAGGGCTCTCAACAAGGGAAGTGTCCAGACGTCTCGGAGTGAACCAAAGCGATGTTGTTCGGACATGGAGGAGATACAGAGAGACAGGAACTGTCGATGACATGCCTCGCTCAGGCCGCCCAAGGGCTACTACTGCAGTGGATGACCGCTATCTGCGGAGGGACACTGACAGCAGCGCCACCATGTTGAAAAATGCTTTTCGTGCAGGCACAGGACGTCGTGTTACGACTCAATGTATGCAATAGGCTGCATGATGCGCAACTTCACTCCTGACGTCCATGGCGAGGTCCATTTCTGCAATCACGACACAATGCAGCTGGTACAGATGGGTCCAACAACATGCCGAATGAATCGCTCAGGATGAGCTTCACGTTCTCTTCACCGATGAGTGTCGCATATGCCTTCAACCAGACAAACGTCGGAGACGTATTTGGAGGCAACCCAGACAGGCTGAACGCCTTAGACACACTGCCCAGAGAGTGCAGCATGGTGGGGGTTCCCTGCTGTTTTGGGGTGGTATTACGTGGGGCCGACGTAAGCCCATGGTGGACATGGAATGCGCCGTAACGGCTGTACAATACGTGAGTGCCATCCTCCGACCGATAGTGCAACCATATCGGCGCATATTGGCGAGACATTCGTCTTCATCGACGACGATTCTCTCCCCAATCGTGAACATCTTGTGACTGACTTCTTTCACGATAACGAAATCGCTCGACTAGAGTGGCCAGCATGTTCTCCAGACATGAACGCTATCAGACATGCCTGGGATAGATTGAAAAGGGCTGTTTAATGACGATGTGACCCATCAACCACTCTGAGGGATCTATGCCGAATCTCCGTTGAGGAGTGGGACAATCTGGACCAAAAGTGCCTTGATGAACTTGTTGATAGTATGCCACGACGAATACAGGTATGCATCAATGCTAGAGGACGTGCTACTGGGTATTAGAGGTACCGGTGTGTACAGCACTCTGGACCACCACCTCTGAAGGTCTCGCTGTACGGTGGTACAACATACAATGTGTGGTTTTCATGAGCAATAAAAAGGGCGGAAATGATGTTTATGTTGATCTCTTCTGTACAGGTTCCGGAACTCTCGGAATCGAGGTGATGCAAAACTTTTTTTGATGTATCTGTATAACTACCTTGAAATTCACATTTAAGTGCCCATTACAAGTTTCTTCGAATCACCTTCAGACTACTTGTCGAACAACGCACAGAAGGAACAGAAGACTTAAACATCCTGTACGAGCTCTGATTTCTCCTATTTCTCCCCATGTAGATTGGCGACAGCAAAATATTTTCAAATTCAGAAGAGAAATTTTATGATTGAAATTTGGCGAAAAGATCACGTCGCAAAGAAAAACGCCTTTGTTTTAACGAGAGCCACCCCAGCTCGCTTATCATATCTTTGACACTCTCTCCCCTATTTCGCGATAACGAAAAACTAGCTGTCATTCATTGGACTTTTCCGATGTCCTTAGGCAATTCTATCCGGTAAGGATCCCATAACGGACAGTAATACTCTATCAGAAGACGGACAAGCGAGCTGTCAGTATCTTTAGTAGATCTTTTGCATCTTCTAAGTTTTCTAGCAATTAAAAGCAGTCTTTGGTTTGCCTTTACATAACATCATCTGTGTGATCGTTCCAACTTAAGTTGATCGTAATTCTAATTCCTAGATGTTTAGTTGAATCGACAGCCTTTAAGAGTATGTTATTAATCGTGTGACGAAATGCAACGGATTTCTTTTCGTACTCCTATTTCCCTTCTTGAGTGTTGGTGTGACGTGTGTAACTTTCCAGTGTTTTGGCACTGTTCTTTCGTCGAGCGAGCGGTTGTATATGATTGCTAAGTATTGAGTCAGCACTTCTGAAAGAACCTAGTTACTATACTATGTCGACTGGAAGAGTTGCTCTATTCAGTGGCTTAAGCTGCTTCGCTGCACCGTGGATATCTACTTCTAAGATACTCATGTAGGCAGGTGTTCCTCATCAAAATTCTGTAATATTTACTTCGTTTTCTTTCGTGAAGGAATTTTGGAAAACTATTTTTAATATCTCCACTTTAGTGGCACTGTCACCGGTAATATTACCACTGGTGTCGCGCATTGAATGTATTAACTATGTATTGCAACTGGTGTATTTTGCATACGACCAGAATCTCTTTGGATTTTCTGACAGATTTCGAGACAGAGTTTCGTCGTGGGAGCTATTAAAAGCATCTCGCATTGAAGTGCGTGCTAAGTTTCGAGCTTACATAGTTACAAATGAGTGGAGACAGTCCCTCGGGAAGTGGTAAAGCGAATATTTATCTGCCTTTTTAAACAGATGTATTTTGCGTTTACTTATGGTGGATTTCGATGGGCAGTCTTGTTACATCAGCCTTACGATCACTAATCTCTGTATCCGTCATGATGCTCCCTATTTGCTCAGAATTTTATTTTCAGACAAAACTTTTAATACAATTTCTGTCCATGTAAGCGTAGGCTTCCGCGGCCGTTGTCTTCTTCAATAAAATTCTTCAGGGTATCAGACCGCATCGTCATAATTTAAAATGCGCCAACGTTTCGGCCAGCGTTGCAGCTAGCCTTCATCAGGGCCTTACGTTAACTGCTAAATGAACACACTTGGTTCCTTAAATAGCTGCACGAGAAAACCGTGTCGTTACTTGATTGGCTGTAAAAGGAGGAGGAGGAGGGGTGAAAGGTATGCTTTATTGGTGTTTCCTTTATTATCTGTCATTGGCTGAAATAGCTGTTTTCTATTGGTCTTTATAGCAATCCACCCCCTTGGAGGAGACGGACGAATAGCGAACAGGTGATGGCTGTGACGTCACACTGTTTCCATGCTGTCCAGAAGCCGGCTGCGGCGTGCCATTGCTTTGTGTGCTCGCGACCACTACTGCGGCTCTCCGCGTGTCTGCATGGGCCGCCACGGGTCTGCCGCCGCTCCGTAGCCCTGCTATTGCAGGCAGCCAAGACCTCGGAAGCTTGTACCCATCCTCTTTATTCATGTTGGCGGGTCTTTTGGCTATTTCTATCGCCTATCTAATCTTTCTTTTGAAAGTGAGAGGCCAGGACGCGGGCTTCTTGAAAAAATATTGGTTTCCCGCACTCGTCTCGGTGTTCCACCACTGCTAACTTAGTGTGTTGTTTCAGGCGGATATATCTTTCATGTTCCGAGAGCCTTGTGCTAATCGGACGTCCCGTCTCACCTATGTAGACTAATCCACACGCACAACCAATCAAGTAACGACACGGTTTTCTCGTGCAATTATTTAAGGAACCAAGTGTGTTCATTTAGCAGTTATCGTAAGGCCCTGATGAAGGCTAGCTGCAACGCTGGCCGAAACGTTGGCGCATTTTAAATTATGACGATGCGGTCTGATACCCTGACGAATTTTATTGAAGAATTTCTGACCGTGTTTTACCTACAACCGGCTACGAACGTGTTGTTTCGCCAACATATCGAGCGTGGATTGAAGTCACCACCGACTATAACTGTATTAACGGAGTACCTGTTTGAGATGATAATCAGGTTTTCTTTGAACTGTTCAGCAACGGGACATCTGAGTCTGGGTGATGGTAAAAGGAACCAATTATTAATTTATTACGGTTGTCAAGTGTAACCTCTACTCGAACAAACTCGCGGGAACTAACTGTTTCAATTTCGCTAGAGGATAGAGCAGAAACATACACGCCGGCTCCAGCCGTATTTAATCTATCTTTCCTGATGCCGTTAGGTCCTTCGTAAAAATTTCGACTGAAATTATTTCAATCTTTAGCCAGATTTCGGTACCTGCTGTGGTTTGTATTAGTGCTTGGACCACTGGTTCTTTCCCAAGGCAGCTGCGATAATTTACAGTTACGGCACCGACTGTTATTATGACTACCCTTTTCCTGTATTTGCCCTGCACCCTTTTAGACTGATGGCATTTCTGTGGTTTCCCGAGACCCTCTAACTTCAAAAAAGCCGCCAAGTCCCCACCACACAGACCCGGTATCCCTAGCAGCCTCGTGTGTGTAGTGTAGTGGGCCCCTGAAGTATGAAGCGGACCCCGTAACACCACCACTCTATGGTGCAAGTCAAGAAATCTGTAGCCTACTACACGGTCGCAGAATAGCATAAGGCTCTGATTCAGTCCTCTACTCGGCTCTGTACCAAAGATGCGCAATATATTTTGTCGACAGTGCTGAGCTCTGCCTCATTTGGCAAGCGAGGCTGGCAGCCTTGACCACTTCAGCTAACCGCCCGAAACCAGACAGAACCTCTTCCGGTCCAAAGCGATACACATCACTGATATCGTCATGAGCCACCACCTGCAGCTGGATTCACCCTGTGCTCTTCAAGGCTTCCAGACGGACTCGCTCCACATCTGAAATGCCTCCTCCCGGCATGCGCACAGAGTGCACACGGGATTGTTTTCCCTCCTTGGCAGCCGTATCCCTAAGGGACCTCATTACACGCCTGATATTGGAACTCCCAACCATCAGTAATCCCACCCCTCAGTGAATTTCCAGGTCTTGCAGGCCGAGTGACTTTCTCTGGAACAGGGCGAGCGATTGCATCTAGCTCAGGATGTCTATCAGCTCCAGACAGCGCCTGAAACCTGTTGGTTAGACGAAGCAGGGAGGTCTTTCGCTTCCCCCCCCCCCTTGCACAAAAGTCTTTCGATCCCCCCCTCCTCCTTCCCCGCCCCCTCCCCACAAAAAAATCTTTCGTTGCCTGCCACACTTCTAAACCGCGGGCGAGGAGTCATCTTCAGTGCTTGCAGTGCTTACAGCGATGCCCATTGGCAACAGCCTCAATCTTTACGATCGAAGCCTGGAGCTTTGAGCGGAGAGTCGCCAACTCAGCTCGCATATGAACGCAACAGTAATAATCCCTATCCACACTAAAGAAAACAGAACTGCAGACTAAACAATTAAAACGCAGAATTGAGGTTACTGTCTCTTTGAATAAGAGCGTCATTTCCTATTCATCTCACTGCCCATTTCCTTCAGTTATCTTTTGTACTATACTGGGACAGTTCTTTCTATGTCTGTTGCAAGTTTTATAGAGCTGTGATACTTGTCAGTGACACATCTGCGAAAGTTACTTCTTTTGCACACCAGTGTACATTGGACGTCGGTACTTACCAATAAAATCGTTTTCGAAGTGGGCGCAATACTAAGTGACACGCATTACATTGTCGAGTTTACTGTTATAAAAGTTTTGTTTAGAAGGAACCCGACAGAGTGAGGAACTAAGTCCTAGGCATAATGTTCTTCAGATATTTCGAAGATGCAGTTCGGCCCCTCAGGCACAAACTTAGATTTGTAGGACTATGCGTTTCCATTACATACCGTAGAGGATATTGATGAAAACAGACGTAAAACTCGATGGGACCAGCTGTACGAGTCGCCTGGTGAGGCGGTTAGCCTTGAGAGCTGAGGCCAGCGAGCGCTCCACTGCTGGTGTGGCGCTGGTGTCGCAACGGCTGACCGCGTTGGTCCCTCTCTTCACAGCTGTGTTCCTCTAGTCATTCTCCTCATTCCAATCACGGACAATGTACGGAAAGAATGAGGGTCTATTTGTAACTCATGCAACCAATGTAAACGACTTACCTTGTCTATTCCGCAGGCAGCTGAATACTATGTGGGGAAAACGGAGGCAGTAGTTACAGCGAGACGCAATTTATAGCCTGAATTTTTTAAATATTTATAACCACGAGAAGGAAGATCAAAACAAGAAAGCGTAAGAGGTGAATTGGTAGATGGCTGAAGACGCCACCTATATTGGCTATAAAAGCTGCTAGTTCAAAGATGATTTCTGTAAGACTGACATACACTGGGGTGACAAACGTCGTATCGGACCTCCTCTTGTCCGGAGTAGTGCAGCAAGTCGACGTGACATGGACTCAATAAGTCGACGGAAGTCCCATGCAGAACCATTGAACCATACTACCTCGTTAGCCGGCAGTAGTTTCGAAATTGATGCCGGTGCAGGATTTTGTGCACGAACTGACCTCTCGATTACGTTCCATAAATGTTCGATGGGATTCACGTCGGCGATGTGAGTGGCCAATCATTCGTACTAATTGTTCAGAATGCTCTTCAAACCAATCGCGAAATACTGTGCCCCAGTGACATGGCGCATTGTCATCCACAAGAATTCCATCGTTGTTTGGGAACGTAAAGTCCATGAATGATTCCAAACGGTCTCCAAGTACCCAAACATCCAGAGGATTCAGTCCATTCCATGTAAACATAGCCCACACCATTATGGATCCACCACGAGTTTCCACAGTACCTTGTTGACAACTGGAGTCCATGGCTTCGTGGGGTCCTACCATCAGCTCTTACCAACTGAAATCGGGAGTCATCTGACCAGGCCACAGTTTTCGAGTCGTGTAGGGTCCAGTCGATATGATCCCAAGCCCAGAAGAGGCGCTGCAAGTGATGTCGTGCTGTCGCAAAGGCACTGGCGACCGTCTTTTGCTGCCACAGTGCGTTAATGCCAAATTACGACGCACTGCCGTAACGGATACGTTCGTCCTATGTCCCACAGCACGTGCTATACAACTGTTGTATAAAGCATGCTGGATGCTGGCAAAGTTTCGTAATCACGGTGTATATTGCATACATATTGAGTAAAAGTGTCTGATGTGATAGCGATTGGCCATCACAATGGAAGCAGACAGATGGGATCTAACAACAAAAGCCGCCCATAGTGTCGCAAGCCAGCAGGCAGCATTATGGTTAAAACAGCTATCTAACTTCTGGAAAACCATCTGAAGATAATCCTGTAAAGGCTCCAAAACCGGTTCGTGGAATGAATAGATAACTATTTCAAAAAAGGTTCTATAAATATCTACTACATCTCTTTAAGATTTAAATGGCTCGAAAGTTTTGCTTCAGTTTGGGTTATCCTCAACTATCTATGAGAGCGTTATTTATACTGATGTCACACCCACTAAAAACAAGGCCAAGTTACTTTCTACAGTCTTAAGAGCGACTCTGGCGTGTGCCTCAGCCACTGTGAAGATAAAAGTTTTCTTAACTCACACTTGTACATTTTGCTGAGAGATGTAAAGATATCATCTTTGGGGCGTTTTGGTGTGCATGCCTATGATAAGTACGAATTACAGTGTGCCACTTGTTTTATATTGAGTCTCATCAAGTTAAGCTTCCAACTTGTAGTACCACAGCAGAGTTTAAAAAATTGAAAGCTTGTTTGGGAAACATTAACGAATATATCGCACTTAACTTTTGTGTGAACAAGAACAGCAGTTACAACTCTAACCGTCTTAGTTATCAGATGCATCAGTTAGATACTCCAGGTTTCGGAAGCTTAACTCATTCCTACATAGTAAGCTTCCAGATCATATAACATACTATTACTATCTCTAAAAGAACCCTTGTGTCAGTAACTTCCAATAAATTTAGCACTAGCAAAATGAGATAATTTCGACGTTTTGGTAAATTACGTTAGTAAGCGGAATGGATAAAAGAATTTTCCCAGATGTGTTGGAAATCAAATACCGCTTCAATTACACAGTTCCCATTACAAACACGACAAATTTATAAACTGCAATTATAGGTAAAGAGGAATTCTATACTCACCATTCTTTGATTTGCCGACGGTCTCCATAATCATCTGCCTGATGCACTCATTCAGATTGGGATCATTCCTGCTGCAAGTCTTGAACCAGGAGGCTGAAAATAAGCAGACGCAGCCGTTTCAGTGATGTGACAGTCTACTTTGCAGATGAGTGTTGCGGGACAAGAATCAAAGCAGCAGTATGAACAGAGAGGGTGACACCCATGGTATCCGATTGCAACAACAGTGGCAAACGTCCAGAGTACGTAATGTCTTTTAAATATTTAGGCTCATACTAAAAATTGCTATGGAACAGGATGAATGCGTGAATTCAGTATTAGGGACAGAAAGAGAAAGATTTGTTGGTAGGGTTCTTGGAATGTGCAGTGCATCTGTGAAGGTGATCGCGTACTAGAAGGTTGTGGGACCAATTATAGAGTATTGCTCCAGTGTTTGGCGTCTCCTTTAAGTAGGCATAGCAGCAGACATTGAAAGAATTAAGAAATGCACTGATAGAACCTAGCAGGTCGACACAACCCATACGAAAATGCAAAGAATTGCTAGGGAAATTTACATCACAATCTCTGGAGGAAGAGCGACGGTGTTCTGTTGAAACCATGTTGAGAATAATCTGATAAAAAGTATCCGGACACCACTATGTCTCGGGGACCGAGTACCAAATGTCACGGCAGTTGGACCCTCCAGAGTAGAAACAGGAGGGGAGTACGAGTTGCCAGTAGAAAAGCAGTAGCAACATAACAGTTCGGTCTGGAGAGCTCAGTGACTTTCAACGTGGGCTAGTCATTGGATGTCATCTGAGTAACAAATACATCAGAGACATTTTACCCAGTTTTAAGCTGCCCAGGTCGACAGTTGGTGGAGTGACTGTGAAGTGAAGACGCGAAGGAACTACCAAAGCGACACTGAGACGCGGCAGACGTCTTGTACTGGTGGACGGGGATCATCGAGCATTGAGGAATATGATGGTAGAGATCGCTTAAATTCGATGAAAGGAATCACTCGTGAGTTGCAAAGTGCTACTAGGCGTATAGGTAGCACAACGATTGTAGACAGCTATTCAAAAAGAATTGAGTACAATGGTTGAGTGGCTCCTCGTAAGCAAAAGTTGCCTTAGTCAGTGCCAGGCGACACACGTCACAGGACGGTCGAAGATTGGAAGCGGCTGAATTGGAGTGATGAATCGCCCTATGACCCGTGGCAATGAGATGGAATGATGTGGGCTTGGCGTATGTCTGGTGAACGTTACCTGCCACAATGTGTGGTGCCTGCAGTCAAGCGTGGAGGAGGCAGGGTTATGGCACAAAGATGTTTTTTGTGGTTAGAGTGTAGTCCCCTTATTCCGCTTAAGGAAACGCTAAATGCGGAAGGATCTCATTTTACATCATTGTGACTGCGTACAGTAGAGAAAAAGATGAGTGACGACGATTATTTGTATCAACATGACAATAAACTCCGTCATACAGCAACGTCTGTGAGCCAATGATTTGTGTACATAAACATTCCTGAAAACGGACTGGACTGCTCGGAGTCCCTACCTGAACCCAACGAAAGGCTTAAGTCAGAACTTCGACTTGGCTCCAGACTTAAGCGTCCAGCATCACTGTCATCTCTAGTTTCGGCTCTTGAGGGTGACATTCACATATTGAAAATGTTCCCAGCAGTGCCCAAACCATCGTATGGGCACACTCCATATAAATGTTGGTGTTCGAATACTTTTGATCAGATATTGTATTTAGAGAAACGACCAAAAAGGTTAGCCAAGGGCGCTAACGCGCTGTTCTCTGGACTCGGGTAGGCGCGCCGGCCCCGGATCGAATCCACCCGGCGGATTAACGACGTGGGCAGATGTGCCGGCCAGCCTGCACGTGATTTTTAGGCGGTTTTCCTACTACGTGAATACCGGGATGGTCCCCATGTCTCACCTCAGTTACACGAGGCGCAGACATTTGAAAACGTTCACAGCTTACACTAGACGCAGACAGATGGGGTACAGTAATTCCGTCGCAAGGGGGGCGGGGGAGGGGGGAGGGGGGAGGGGGGAGGGGGGAGGGGGGAGGGGGGAGTCGGCGTGGCGACAGGAAGGGCATCCGGCCATCCTCCGCACTAACATCGCCAAATCTACAGTAACAAGGCTGACCCTGTGCTGCAATGGGACAAAGGCCCTAAGAAAATGATGATTGTATTTAGGGGAACGGTATTCAAGGAAGACTATGTGATAAATGCGATGCCTCCATCGTAGGGATTTTGAGAACAAAGTGAGATATTAGGGCGCTTACAGAGGAATGTAGGTAGACAATTTTTCATCGCCCAGTGCGTGAATATAATAACAGAAAATCGCTAACAGTGGTGCGAAATACTCTCCGTTACGCACTGTACAGTAGCTTGCGGAACAAGCCATGAGCTATTAAGGTATGTAATACTGTTACAAGATTACAGTTTATCCGTGGTTAAGACTCACTGTAAAACGTGTTAATCAAGCATCAAACATCCGTGAAGCAAAACGTCTGCAATCGCGTGCTGTTCTGAAGGTCTTATCATTGCCATTTTACGCTACAAGCTAGAGGATCTGGTGACTCAGTGTAGCTGTTGCCGAAGCGAAGTTCTAGAAATACCGGGTGATCAAAAAGTCAGTATAAATTTGAAAACTGAATAAATCACGGAATAATGTAGATAGAGAGGTACAAATTGACACACATGCTTGGAATGACATGGGGTTTTATTAGAACCAGAAAAAATACAAATGTTCAAAAAATGTCCGACAGATGGCGCTTCATCTGATCAGAATAGCAATAATTAGCATAACAAAGTAAGACAAAGCAAAGATGATGTTCTTTACAGGAAATGCTCAATATGTCCACCATCATTCCTCAACAATAGCTGTAGTCGAGGAATAATGTTGTTAACAGCACTGTAAAACATGTCCGGAGTTATCGAGAGGCATTGGCGTCGGCTGTTGTCTTTCAGTATCCCTAGAGATGTCGGTTGATCACGATACACTTGCGACTTCAGGTAACCCCAAAGCCAGTAATCGCACGGACAGAGGTCTGGGGACCTGGGAGGCCAAGCATGACGAAAGTGGCGGCTGAGCACACGATCATCACAAAACGACGCGCGCAAGAGATCTTTCACGCGGCTAGCAATATGGGATGTTTTTTTTTTTTTGGTTCTAATAAAACCCCATGTCATTTCAAGCATGTGTGTCAATTTTGACCCCTCTATCTACATTATTCCGTGGTTTATTAAGTTTTCAAATTTATACTGACTTTTTGATCACCCGGCACATCTTGCAAACGAAACTAAGAATGTATTAAGTACTAGAACATTTAAATCGCCGTATGTGATCCTTGTATCCATCAAACGTAACTTTTACTTTGTTTTATTTTAATTTCATACATAGACCTCGATTGTCATGTAGTGTAAAAAGGTATTAGCCATGTGTTGATTGTACTTGATAGTCATTTTTGTATCTGTGCGTACGTCAGACACTTCAGATATTTGACACCTAATTGCAGATATTTTGCAACGCATGTCGCAAAAACTAACAATTAGATTCAAGTGAAAGAAGTGTTTGTCATGTGTAATGCATCATTACTTTTACCGTGTTCCACTGAGATGGCAGATTTATCACATTCTACAATGTCCATGACAATACAGGGAAGTTTTTAGACATATATCCGATCGACAGCCCCGCATAAAACAAGCTAACGTTGTGTATTGAACATCCAGAAATCGATAAGTTGTTTAAAAAGCGAAGGGATATATATGTGGATATACACTGCCGGAAGAAAATACCACACCTCGAAAGACTAAGTCGCTTCGCGCGCAGAAATGAGGCCCTTCTTTCAACTATAGCTCCTTTATTCAGAGACAAGACCGGAGATGTGTTAACATCCTTCGAAATTCTCCTCGTGTTGACATGACCTGAAATCATAGTATCTTTGCATAAAACCACATTAGGTGGTGTAGCGGACTATAGTATATGAATCACACAACGAGATACATACACTATGTGATCAAAAGTATCCGGACACCTCGCTGAAAATGACTTGCAAGTTCGTGCCGCTCTCCATCGGTGATGCTGGAATTCAGTATGGTGTTGGCTCACCCTTGGTGTTGATGATAGCTTCCACTCTCAAAAGCAAACGTTCAGTCAGGCGCTGGAAGGTTTCTTGGGGAATAACATAGTGTAAATGGATAAAGATACACCCAAGAAAAATTTTGTATTACCTACGGTCACGGCTAATCTATTTTATTATAAAACACGTAAAATTTAAAGTAAAAGTGCCGAGGAACATGTAATAACGAATACTTTCCTATAGAGTTACCTGAAGGTCCAAAACAAAACTATAGAATTGTTTAAATTTCTACGTTCAGAGTCACTACCTAGAAATTTCAAACGCTCTTCAGTGACAAAGTCATCACAACTTGTCGGAGTTTCATCGAATGAAGGATTTGTGTTGCCGTTGCAAGTTTGAAGCTTAAATTTGAAAACTAGTGTAAATATAGAGGTAATTATGGCTAAATAAAATGTTGAATCGGTGAAACTTTAACATAATGCATCCTAATTTTTCTCTATTTAAAATAATTTTCTTCATTGCGAATCTAAGTAGATGCTGAGTTCTCCAGTCCAGTCCACAGGAATTGGTTGTTTATGTGCAATATAGTCTAAATCAAACTGGTCCCAGGTTAACTAGCTGCAGAACAACTAATGGCGGTATTATAGTAGGTGACTCTTTGAGCCAGTCATCTTTATATAAAATTATCGACAAGGTGATAAAGAAGGTATTGGCTGGTAGTCATTATGAAAAGTGGGACGCAGAAATGAAAATCATTTGGAATTCTGACGATACGGTTCTGCTGGAAAACAGTGAAGATACCCTCCAGAAACTTTTACATACACTTAATGTGGCAGACAAAAACGTAAATATGATCATATCCACTCATAAAATCAAATGTCCAACCACATCTGTGGAACGAGTTAGATGCAAACTGAAAGTGAATGGTTCAAATGGCTCTGAGCACTATGGGAGTTAACAGCTGAGGTCATCAGTCCCCTAGAACTTAGAACTACTTAAACCTAACTAACCTAAGGACATCGCACACTTCCATGCCCGAGGCAGGATTCAACTTGCGACCGTAGTGGTCGCGCGGTTCGAGACTGAAGCGCCTAGAACCGCTTGGCCACACCGGCCGGCTAACTGAAAGTGAAGAAAAATTATTCAGCAAGTAACGATATTTAAATATCTTGGTATTGAACAGTCCAGCAAAGGAAATGTCAAAAAGGATGTTGGAGAACAAGTAGCTAAAACAAACATTGTTACAGGGTGTTTAAATGACACTGTCCGGAGAAACAAGCGTACGAGTAAAAGATGCGAAGGCAAGAAAATGCAAAGCAACAGTTAGAACAGTTATGATATACACAGTTGAGGTAAGGCCGGAAACGTAAAAAGCGAAGAGACTTTTGGAAACCAGGGAAATGAAAATTCTGCAAAGGATTACAAGGAAGATACTGGAGGGTTGCGAGATAAGTGATAGAATTATAAGAGGATGTGAAGGGGACTCCACTAATGAGTGGATACGTAAGAGAAACGTGAATAAGCGGACAATTAAACAGCCTGAATGAATGAAAGGTTGTGAAAATAATAAAAAATAAATCACCAGCTGGTAAAGGAAATCTTGGCCATCCAAGGAAAAGATGAAGTGACAAACTGAGGGCAGTCTGAGAGGTATTGAATAAAACAGGTTTTAACCTAGAAAGAAAGGAAGAAGAAGATAGTTTAAGTAATGTTTTATGCCAGTCTTATGACAAGTTTCGGCCTATTAAACCATCTTCAGGTTTTCAATACAGGACCATTTCAGTTGTAACGACGCATATGAGCTGACGCCAGCGGTAGCAACCGTTCTGTATTTCAGTTGCAAATCTGAAGATGGCCTTTTGCGGCCGAAACTGGTCATAAAAGGTACAGAAAACGTGATCTAGTCTGTACTGTGCACATAACGAAACAAGATCATTGGCTTCTCCAGTTACAGAATGCTCCTTTCTGTAATTACAGTTAAGTAGTTTGTGCAGTATGAGAGTGGGTGAGAGTGAGAAGGGGAACTCACGCAGTTTGGTGATGAGCCGCTCCGGTCCTCTGGGAGCTGCAGAGGCGGCGGTGGCGGCCGCAGCCAGCAGGAAGGCGAAGAGCGCGGCGGCGGTCATGGCGGCGGCGGCGCAGGGCGGAGTGTGTCAGCGGGCGCCTGCGCGCCGGGCCTTATGTATACCTGTGCGCGGTGGGAAGCCTACACAGCAGGCGTCTCGAGGCCGAGTGGGCTGGCACTTCTGATAGCCGCTCTTCTGAAACGCAGTTAAAACGTACAATTGCTTCTTACGTGAGTGGCGACATCGTCGAGTCCCTGTACAGATACTCAGAGGACGAACGACGAATATTCCCACTCCCTTTTACACCCTGGCTTGCCATACTTACAGCGCACGGTGTATCGGAAAAGTCTAAGGTTTCTTCACGTGCACACACCTCTCGTAACTCTAACATTTCACAAGCAATAAAAAGATTTGGAACATAAATATAAGGATGCAGCTTTACTTCCACTACTTTTTCAAATCGATAGCTGATCGGCTTATTTAAGCAAACGGAGAACTGTTTCTGTTATCGACCCTCTGGAAGCAAGACTATCTTTGAAACTAGGCCACGAGAGCATTCGATTTCTTTTTGTCGGCGATGAGTGTCGTTACATCAGCTTCCGCTCAGCTCAGCTCAAATAGATATAGGGGTTGGAAAAAAATACGAAAACACCGCGAGAAACCACGCTTGAACATAAACACAGATGATATTTGACCCGAACGACACCTCTGCAATGCCCTGAATATGTTGCAAGTTTTTTTCGGGAATAATATGAATGAATTAACCTCAACAGTTGCTGATAGAATCTCTTAACCTGAATACAATATTCCGCACTTACCCTCATGAGGTTGCAAAAGATGATGCCAAATCAATTTCATGTCTTTTATGTCTGTCTGCAAGGTAAGCGTCGCCGCAGAACGAGACTGCGAGTCTGTGTTGTGGAAATTATTTTTGACTAATTCTCTTCAAGGCTGCGTTCAGTATGATGGCATCACTACTACAGTGCTGGGCGTCACATACTGGAAGAGGTCTTCTTTCTGCAAGACAGAGTTATCCAGCTTGAAAGTTGCAGTGTCTATTTGCATTAAGATATGTTGCAAGTAGTCGAAAAGAGAAGCAAAAGAGCACATCAGTTACAAACCCATCACCTGCACTTTCAAACGATAAAAACAAATCAACTCTTTGTTTTTGCATAAAACATCAGCTGCTTCACGAATTGACTACAAACACATAATAGTCAGTATATTACTATATATAGCCACAATGTCACTCTTTCGACTGACTGTGCGGGAAATTAATACATGATTCAGCAGGCGCAATGACAGAATCTGTTGACACACTACTTGAATTTTATTTACGCGAAATATTCCAAGGCAGAAACCCCATCATCTGACACACACAGCACTAGCAAAGTATGTAACATATGTGTTGTACATAATCATCCATCCTGTGAAGTACAAGTCTCGTATTCATGCAAGATTAAAATCATTATTAATGCCCAGAAATATACCGGCAAATAAAAGACACAGTTTTAAACGATAATGCTGTCTGAGCACAAAAATGATGAGAAGAGCAATTTTACACAAAACAGGCCGGCAGGGAGAGGCGGAAATCATTTGGCAGTAAAGGCTTTCAGAACATTAAACACAAATTCACTATCTGGAAGCATAAGAACAAGCATCTAAATAGATTACGTAAACTTAAAAAATGTGTATTGATATCCATATCCCACTAGTGCTTAACAATTGAAAATCTCTGTTATATGACCAATATTAATAAATTAGGTCATTCTTCTCCGCCGCCTGAAGATCTTGGACTAACTCCATCAGCGTCAAACTTACCTTACGGTCTGAAAATCACTTGCAGGAGATAAATGCAAGTACAATTTGTCCCTTACATACAAGGTACAATGCATTACATGAGCTCGTTGAGCGATTTCATTTAAAATTCTAATATGGATACCGTGCCACTTGCAAGTTTATCAGTGTAAGCAATCTAAATTTCCAGTTATTATAAGGAATTTAAAAAAAATGGTTCAAATGGCTCTGAGCACTATGGGACTTAACTTCTGAGGTCATCAGTCCCCTAGAACGTAGAACTAGTTAAACCTAACTAACCTAAGGACATCACATACATCCATGCCCGAGACAGGATTCGAACCTGCAACCGTAGCGGTCTCGCGACTTCAGACTGTAGCGCCTAGAACCGCTCGGCCACTCTGGCCGGCTAAGGAATCAAATAAAAAATTGAGTACTGGTGGCTGCGCTCACACACTGAAATGAACTGACTTCATGTGCTTTCTGTACAGTATCTCAAAGCCACATTAGAAAAATAATATTGTACTTGAAATTAAAAAAAAAAATTAAAGTGAGATAAGCTGAGTGTAAAAAAATTGAGATATAACAAGCTTCTCATTGAAGTGAATTTCCGGTCATACTTGCTATAGGCCAAGAATTAAGTCGAAAAACATCCACATTTATCACGTGAAGTTACCATGTGGAAAGCAGTCTGAGAGAGTGACGATTTTATAAACGTCCACTAGCCCGCTAAAGCCCATCTGAAACGAAGGAAACGCAATGCGCCCGTCGATATGCATATCACTATATTACATCCAAGTGTGCTTCTCAAAAACTCCAATCTGGTGCAAGAGTCAGCACTCCTGCCCCAGTGAACGAAGACCCACTAAGAAATATGATACTTTTTGTGGTACGATACGCGTGGCCATAACAAGCTAAAACTGTCGCTTGGTCTTCCTGTAGGACTATCGCACTGGTGCTTCGCAGTGTAACTCTTACTATTTCCTTCAGTGTGTGTATTGACGTGTGCGTATTGACGTGTGTCATGATTTCGCTATTGCACTGATCAGCTTTTTATGAGTTAGTCTGAACAACGAAAAATAAATTTACACGTAAGGATTCTACTAGAGTCCCGCTGTTTGACCATCGCACAAACGCACAGATGGATGATACTGAAATAGACACCCTTGGTACTGAAAAATGTTTAACAGTACAAAAAGCAAACAAGGCACTGGCCTGATAGAATTCGCATTAGTTTTTTGCGTTGAATATCCTGATGGCCGTATTTAGGTAGAACTTTCACAGTAACGAATATTAGCGCATGACCGGAGAAAAGCGGTCACTCCCTGCTTGTAAAAAGGGTAAAAGAACGATGCAATGCACTAGAAACCAATATCTCTAACGTTTTTCTATTCCAGGATTCTAGAAAATATTCTGAACACAGATTTTATGACGCTACTGGAAAGCTACAAATAAAAATTTGCACATATTAGGAACGTACACTAGTGTTAAACACAACTCGCACGCGATGTTTTGCGAGTAGCAGACGCAGATCAAATGCTGAATTCAGTCTTCCAAGATTCTCGAAAGGCATTCGACATTTTAAAGAATGGTTCAAATGGCTGTAAGCGCTATGGGACTTAACATCTGAGGTCATCAGTCCCTTAGACTTAGAACTACTTAAGCCTAGAATGAGATTTTCACTCTGCAGCGGAGTGTGCGCTGATATGAAACTTCCTGGCAGATTAAAACTGTGTGCCCGACCGAGACTCGAACTCGGGACCTTTGCCTTTCGCGGGCAAGTGCTCTACCAACTGAGCTACCGAAGCACGACTCACGGCCGCTACTCACAGCTTTACTTCTGCCAGTACCTCGTCTCCTACCTTCCAAACTTTACAGAAGCTCTCCTGCGAACCTTGCAGAACTAGCACTCCTGAAAGAAAGGATAATACGGAGACATGGCTTAGCCACAGCCTGGGGGATGTTTCCAGAATGAGATTTTCACTCTGCAGCGAGTTCGAGTCTCGGTCGGGCACACAGTTTTAATCTGCCAGGAAGTTTCATATCAGCGCACATTCCGCTGCAGAGTGAAAATCTCATTCTGGAAACATCCCCCAGGCTGTGGCTAAGCCATGTCTCCGCATTATCCTTTCTTTCAGGAGTGCTAGTTCTGCAAGGTTCGCAGGAGAGCTTCTGTAAAGTTTGGAAGGTAGGAGACGAGGTACTGGCAGAAGTAAAGCTGTGAGTACCGGGCGTGAGTCGTGCTTCGGTAGCTCAGTTGGTAGAGCACTTGCCCGCGAAAGGCAAAGGTCCCGAGTTCGAGTCTCCGTCGGGCACACAGTTTTAATCTGCCAGGAAGTTACTTAAGCCTAACTAACCTAAGGACATCACAGACATCCATGCCAGAGGCAGGATTCGAACCTGCGGCCGTAGCAGCAGCGCGGTTCCGGACTGAAGCGCCTAGAACTGCTCGGCCACAGCGGCTGGCTATTCGACGTTTTAGCAAAATGTCGACTGATAATCAAAATGCGATCCCGCGGAGTTTATACACAAACAACTGATTTAGTAGGAAGAAGTTTTGAGTAATAAAACGCAATGCTATACACAAACGAAAGTAACGACAGACATTCTGAATGAAATCGTGATAGCAACGCTAAGGTTTTCAATAGAAGTAAACTATTTCTCATTTCGATGATGCTGCTGGCTATAGGTACATATCGCCCCTGGATGACAGTCCGAATATGCAGGGCAACTAGGACAGTATTTCCACTCGTTGTCCTTAACAGTGGTTCCATCAAAATATGGGTGTGTGGAAGTGCTGGTAGACCAGTAGTATGTCACAACGTTTAGAGACACGGTAATTCCGTGATGTTGATACAGACTTTCAGGGATGATGGGGAAGGATAAAGGTATCGTTCAGAGGTAAAGGGTCTACCACCCGGAAACGACCAAGTTGAAAGTTATAATCCAAAATCGTTCTGATACCTCTGCCTGTGGAATAGATGTACCGGAACTGTCGTTGTTAAGATTTTAGGACAGACAACTTTCAGAGGTTTTAGTGCGGACCAAAACAAGTATGGTAAACATGAGCTCCCAAAATGAATATCTTAAAAGCTGCGAGCACCTGTTCAACTCCGCTTCTGTGAAACATATCTTTTCTACTGAACAAGTGTCCATAACTCTTAAGGTATGCAATTTAGAGCACATATTTAGTAGACATATTTTCCTGCTTTTGATACATAGTACAACATGTGAAATTGCATACCCTATAATGTTAACAACAACAGTACCAGCACATTTATTCCTGAATTATCACAACGATTTTCGTTTATAACTTCAGACTTTTTCGTTTCCGATTTTGGTTTCTTAAGTCAAACTATACATTTACCCTTCAGTATCATCCCTGAAAGTTTGTAACATGATGAGCCAGCCTTGGGTGACCGAGCGGTCCTAGGCGCTACAATCTGGAACCGCGCGACCGCTACGGTAGCAGGTTCGGATCCTACCTTGGCCATGGGTGTGTGTGATGTCCTTAGGTTAGTTAGGTTTAAGTAGTTCTAAGTTCTAGGGGACTGATGACCTTAGAAGTTAAGTCCCATAGTGCTCAGAGCCATTTGAACCATTTTTTGGTAACCTGATGACGGAATCGCCCCATATATTGCTAAATGCCATAATACAGAATGAACGTAGCCGTTTAAGGACGGCAGTCATAGAACGAGTGCAGAGACGCGGTGTTAGAACAGCAGGATAGTGTATAACGAAACTGCGCTAGAAAATCTCAGGTAACTGAAGCGGGAATGTTTGGGAGAACAGCTACGTTATTCTTACGGAATCATGTGGAATAAACTTACAGGGTCGGTGCTCGAAGAAGAATGTGCAGTTTAGTGCCTACGCTGCATATTTCGTATAGTATTTAATGAACTGTGAACAAAGCCCGACCAACAGGCATTACATGCATTGACCAAAACTGATAGTGCATTGAGAATGGCTAGTTTCTAGCTGAAATCTAGATCTGCCAATAAAAATTCCACAGGACGACTGATAGCTGAATTCTATTATTTACAAATCAAAAATAACAGTCGCTGCGTGCAACACCCTCTGAATGGAAGGTAACCTGATTTCGTATAGTGATGAGAATCAGATAAGGTACACTGGAATAAATCGTGAGCTCTAAGTTACTATCAGCAGTCGAGTTAGCAAAAAGACTGTGGACTCTGCTCAGGGAGTTAAAAAGAACAGGGCGCGAAGGTCGAGCAGCTACTCATAAGCTACACATTTCTTTACTCAGTGCTAAGCGAGGATTGTAGTGGTGTAAAGGGCGACGCCAATGGACAGTGGCAGGCTGTAAACGAGTGATCTGGAGTGATGAATTACTCTGTATCCAGTGTCAATCCTATGGAAGTGTTTCGGTTTCATGAATAACATCAGAACGTTACCTCCATTACATATAGGGCCAACAGTGAAGTACAGAGAAAGTGGTGTTACGGTATGCGGGTGTTTTTCGTGGTTGAGGTATGGTCCCCTTATTGCCCTTAATAAAAAGTTAAATGCTTAAATATATGAACATGTTCTGCAGTGTTGTGTACTGAGTAGAAAGAGGAACACTACGGAGACGAGAATTGTTTGTATCAGGATGACAAAACACCCTGTCATAAAGCAACATTTCGAGGCAATGCTTTGTGGACAGTAACAGTAGGGAATGGCCTGGTCCGTACAGAATCCCGAGTCGAAGCCACTGCAACACGTCTGCGACGATTTAAAGAGTCCCAGACCCCAACGTGCAACATCATTCCTTCTCTAGTTCAGGCTCTTGAGTATTAATGCGCTACTATTTCTCCACAGACATTCCGACAACTCAGGGCTTATTTAAAAAAATGTAGGTGCTGTAACGCACCTCATCAACCATACAGCCCCTTCCCCCCTCCACCCCACCATCTCCAGCCAAAGAAATCATCAGTTCAAGTTTTTGAAAACTTGATAAAATTTACAGTAAAAAATCATGTTTTACAAAATACTGTTCTGAACTTCAGGGTTTTAAAACATATTTTCTTGTAGTCAAAACAACAAAACGACAAGATTTAATACAAACAACAGATACTATCCTCTGTCCGCGTAGCAGCGTCACTTTGCTCGCTAGCTTTGCTCTGTACATTTCGGCACAAGTCGGTAGCCTTCGTGATATGACTTCATGATTACAATGTTCGAACAGTTGCATTCTAACTGCTCTGCGCACGTGCGTCCAGTATTAACTAAAAATTTAGCGATGTATGACGATGAAGATATTCCTGGCCCAAGGGGTCACGTACAATTACGATATCCGCAAGAGTTAGAAAAAAAAAAAGTGCCATGAGACACGGATTTAAATACTAAATGCTTGAAATGTCATTGACTTCTATTCATTGAGCCGCATTTTAAATCTCCGATGCCGACTTGTTCCACTGAGTTCTAAAAAATTCCCTGGTGTGTTCCGGCCGAAATTAAGGGATAAATACACCTCATTCAAAGTATGTCAAGCAGAGATAAAGCCGTCATATAGGTGAATTGTGGACACACCCATATTAATGCCTATTAATAGGTGTCCGGATACTTTTGGTCAGATACTGCATGATGTTTCATTTTCTGCCGTAACAAGGAACAGATTTTCATTTTGAATATTTGTATTATAAGGTGATGCTGCGCTCTTTGTCGAGTGACAATGCTAAATTTTAGATCGTAATCGGTGTATTGTTGGTTGAAAAGAGTTGTCCTATGACCCGAATTTCTGTAAGACTATAAACTTGCATTACCAATTTACATACATTACTGCCCATTAAAATTGCTACACCAAGAAGAAATGGAAATGATAAACGGGTATTCATTGGAGAAATATATTATTCAAGAACTGACATGTGATTACATTTTCACTCAATTTGGGCGCATAGATCCTGAGAAATCAGTACCCAGAACAACCACCTCTGGCTGTAGTAACGGCCTTGATACGCCTGGGCATTGAGTCAAACAGAGCTTGGATGGCGTGTACAGGTACAGCTGCCCACGCAGCTTCAACACGACACCACAGTTCATCAAGAGTAGTGACTGGCGTATTGTGACGAGCCAGTTGCTCGGCCACCATTGACCAGACGTTTTCAGTTGGTGGAAGATCTGGAGAATGTGCTGGCCAGGGCAGCAGTCGAACATTTTCTGTATCCAGAAAGGCCCGTACAGGACCTGCAACATGCGGTCGTGCATTATCCTGCTGAAACGTAGGGTTTCGCAGGGATCGAGTGAAAGGTAGAGCCACGGGTCGTAACACATCTGAAATGTGTCCACTGTTCAAAGTGCCATCATTGCGAACAAGAGATGACTGAGACGTGTAACCAATGGCACCCCATACCATCACGCCCGGTGACACGCCAGTATGGCGATGACGAATACAGGCTTCCAATGAGCGTTCACCGCAATGTCGCCAAACACGGATGCGACCATCATGATGCTGTAAACAGAACCTGGATTCATCCGAAAAAATGACGTTTTGCCATTCGTACATCCAGGTTCGTCGTTGAGTACACCATCGCAGGCGCTCCTGTCTGTGATGCAGCGTCAAGGGTAACCGCAACCATGGTCTCCGAGCTGATAGTCCATGCCGCTGCATACGTCATCGAACTGTTCGTGCAGATGGTTGTTGCTTGCAAACGTCCCCATCTGTTGACTCAGGGATTGAGGAATGGCTGCACGATCCATTACAGCTATGCGGATAAGATGCCTGTCATTTCGACTGCTAGTGATATGAGGCCGTTGGGATCCAGCACGGCGTTCCGTATTACTCTCCTGAACCCACCGATTCCATATTCTGCTAACAGTCACTGGATCTCGAGCAACGCGAGCAGCAATGTCGCGATACGATAAACCGCAATCGTGATAGGCTACAATCCGCCCTTTCTCAAAGTCTGAAACGTGATGGTACGCATTTCTCCTCCTTACACGAGGCATCACAACAACGTTTCACCAGGCAACGCCGGTCAACTGCTACCTGTGTATGAGAAATCGGTTGGAAACTTTCCTCATGTCAGCACGTTGTAGGTGTCGCCACCGGCACCAACGTTGTGTGAATGCTCTGAAAAGCTAATCATTTGCATATCACAGCATCTTCTTCATGTCGGTTAAATTTCGCTTCTGTAGCACGTCATCTTTGTGGTGTAGCAATTTTAATGTCCAGTAGTGTAAAATTCTTCTGCGTTGTAGATGGATCCGTCTTATAAAACACCCTATCAACGTTTCAGTTACTATTACCACTGGTCTTTATTAAGTTATACAATACTACTTGGCAGTGCAGCTTTAATATGCTTTCTCCTCTGCTGACGGTATAGTTTCTTAACAGCAGCAAAAAAAAAGTACTATGATTGAATGCCGGGAATGTAGAGGAAGGGAGCTGATATTCTTTCTTGATTGTAGCTTAAGATATTGTTTTATTGGTCTACGCCGCATTTGTGACGTGTCAGTGCTCCAGCGGCATCCACTGCTGGATTGAAAAGGTCATTACGTTGTGTGGCTGTTCGTGTGCCGGCTGCCGAGGCAACGAAAGCCTGTAACCATAATCATGGTTTATATTGGTGAGGCGCTAGTCTGTCTCGATCGCCTCTCATGTCTTTTTGTTGTAGCAAGCGAGCGTAATCGAAGTGTGTATGTTTAACATATTCTGATTTTGCCCGTGTAGTATGCAACGTTCGTGTTCTTGTTTACCTGTTATGATAGGTCGCTGAAAAATCGAACTTAGCATCCCATTAGTATCAGGCATTGCCAGAGCATGCTCATAAATGGTCTGCTTTAGCTGGCTGTGCTCAGTGTATCATGTAATTCTCATAATCACTACTCTTACGTGAATGCATTATAAAACAATAAAACCGACATAAGATGTTGATGTGCTACTTTGGCTCTTTGTGACTGAGTTCTCCCGTTTGAAGATGCCACATTTCCCCAATTAATACTTCATCCAACAACTTGGAAGTCCTTTAAGGCTAACATGAGAATGTTTTTAAAAAAGACTTCGGAAGCTGTTCTCTGATACATAAAGTCGTTTTCTCCCACTAACGGAAGAACTATCGTAAATAAACCATGCCTTTTCCTGCACAGAAAACCAGGAACGTCGCTTTGGTACCTCTAAAATAAAGTCCTCCATGAAGGAAGAAGTACTAAAAGCACAGGTAGACAATTACAGGACTCCGAACCCTTCCGGAAGTATTAAAAAATGGAACAAATCTGCGCCAAAGGGGATTGTGTGGTATCAAATGATGAACTTGTTATTGCCATCAAACATGGGACGGACATCCTGTAAAGTGAACACAGAAAATAAATACATAAATAAAGAGGGTTATAGTATTTTCCTGATTATTGCTATGATGGATGAAGAGAGTCCACTGCAGATGCGGCAAACTACATAGTTTTAAAAAACACTGAGATACTTTCTGATAGAGAAACCGATCTGATTATTAATTCTACAGGTCTTTTATTCACTTCAGGTCGCGAATGTATACCCGTTCTCTGTCTCCTGACGTGGCGGTGTTAGACTAACTATTGAAGCTTGTTGTGATAATTAGTTTAGGACTGTATTATCAGGTGATGCCTCATAACATGTCTTGGTTGCCGGTAGCGAATCAACGAACTGAAACTTTCTCCACAAGTCTGGTTTCTGACTTCATCTCGGCGAGATCTCAACGACCCAACATTGCAGATTTCGTGGACGAAGATCTCAAAGGCGGATAACAGCTCCGTGTGAATCGTGGGAACGCGGCACAGAATACACAATTCTCGTTCCTGTCGTTTACAATGGTCCGGACAGGCCCCTTGGTTGCAAAACGTACATGGGAAAACCATAAGTGGGTGGCCTACGTAGCCCTTTCTTTCAGTGTCATTGATACTTTTCACCGGCTTCTCTTAACGAGAGATGATGACGACAACGTATGTTCGCCCTTATTTTTAGATCAGGTGGGAGATTAGTCTTCAATAATATTATTTTTTACCTCTACCATAATTAATTCAGTAAGTCTCACCTTAATCTTAGCTTTTTTGACCATCAGAATTATTGAAATGGAAATGAGCGTTTGGCGTTATTGGGCGGGAGGCCCCTTGCAGGGCAGGTCCGGCCGCCTAGGTGTGCCGGCACGGTAGCTCAGCGTGTTCGTTCAGAGGGTTAGCTGCCCTCTGTAATAAAAAAACTGAGTTAACCGATCACCGACAAACTTAAACGCGTGTCTTACGACGTTCGCCCCGAGCAGATGCACCGAACGAAATCGAACAAAAAAAAAAAGGTGCAGGTCCTATTACATTCGACGCCACATTGGGCGACCTGAGCACCGTATGGGGATGAAATAATGATGAAAACAGCACAACACCCCGTCACTGAGCGGAGAAAATCCCCGAACTAGCCGGGAATCGAAGCCGGGCCCGTAGGAGGGCACTCCGTCACGCTGACACCTCAGCTATCGAGGCGGACATTAGAATTACTAATCCTTCTATAGTGTCGTCCAAATCAATGGAACGTTAAAATTCCAATTATGTTAATTCAGATTTATTCCTCGCTAACCAAGTTTCATGTGGAGGCAAACTGATCGATGTAAATCTCTATTAATTTACTCTCACTGTGCTTCTGCATACTATTTGAGTCAATAGTTGAAATACAAAGTCGTTAGAGGTGATTCATGTATCCATCGACTCGTGTAAGATGATTACCTTTCTGCAAATGTGAAACATGTGTGACAGATTTTAGTCATAAGATTAAATAATAGTGCAACGCTCAAAAAATTCCATTCGTTCACAATGCCTTGTTAAGTTAAAAATTGCATTATAATTGATTGCATATAATTTCATACAGCGTACTTTATTCCACATATTTACTTATTTGTTTATTTTTATATCTACACTACATTTAGAATGTTGATATTCCACGTAGCGGAACACGCGCCTGATTGTTCTGTGTTTTTTATTTGACGACCTTCGCTCGTTGCTCCCATGCTAAGGTCCAACTGACAGACTAGATTGCCTTCAGATTTCTTTGATGGCGGAAGGCCATCATGAAATTAAAATGAACATTTTGCTGTCTATGAAGTTCACGTTATTTATCATCAGAATTTCCACATATCAGTTTCAGTGGCAACTATTCCACGAGATTTCTCGTTAATGCAGTCGGGTACTTACTACTTTGTCGACTGATATTTCTGTGTGTACTGTTCTGTCGTAGCATTTTGGAAATTGCTATGCATTGTCAATAAGACAGACTTGTGGGTTCGTTCATAGCAACGAAATTTATTTTCTCTGAAATGAATACACACAAAGCATTTCTCCCATGCATAAAGGTACAAACGCATCAACAAAAATTTCCATTTAACGAATCACCAGCCTGAGCCTAACAGACTCGTGTCATATAGGACGACATCAGTAAATGAACCCACTAATACGATTGGATACATTGCAGTCCAGCTTTTGCAGATTACTTTTGATTTCATTGGAATTAGGATGCCTACCACATGATACCGTCTACGTTGAAAGTGTTAAGTTGGCTTAAGATACAAAGCAAGGAACAGGAATCCTCGCCGAAGCCGCAGTACCAACACAACAGCCGTTCATAACTCCGCGAAATAGTTCCGCTGAATTAAAGTATGGCGGTTACCGAGGTTCTAAACATTGTTAGTACACACCGGAGTGCCAACTTCTATTCGGCTGAATAGACTGTAAAGTTACTATAGGTGGAATACACGGTAAGAACATACTAAATCTAGCTCCACCGTTTAGCAAAATAATGACTCTAGAACGTGAAAAACAAGTTGAAGGCGTAGCAGGAAATGAGCAGTGTGAAACGCAGAAATTATGGTTAGCATAAACACAAATCCTATAATTCTCCAGAAGAACATGACGAAGAAGCCACTGTCAACGTATGACACCACTTTAAACAGAAGCTACTTAGCACACTATCTCGAAGGTAAGTGCACACGTGTCCCACATCTCACTGGTTTACGAACGAAGAACTTAAAAGGTCACAGCTATCAAGAGAACGAAGTATTAACAGACTTTAAGCTATAATGTAGACTGATAACCCAAAACATTATGACCGCTGTACCCGCGACGTTGAATGCCGTTTGATGCCGTTGCGTGCACGTGACGCGACAACAAAAGTATGCAAGCGGACGAAAGGTGGACGGGGGATCAGCCTAGCGAATATATATGCGCTGCAAATGGGAAAATCCTTTGAGATAAGAGACGCTGCCACAGGGCAAATTATTACTACGCAGAGTCTGTGAACGAGTATCTCTAAAATGGCAAAGCTGGTCGAATGTTCACGTGCTACTGTCGTGAGCATTTACGGAAGGAGGTAGAAGGACTGTGAAACTACCATTAGGCGCTGAAAGGCTGGACGTCTACGACTCTTCACAGAACGTGGGGTTCGGAGGCCTTGTCTGCTGTGCAAAGCAGAATAGAAGGTGATCTGTGGCATCTCCACACGTACAAAGAGCATGAACGCGGAACTCCGCAGCAGACCACGACTACGTGTTAAAATGTTGATCCACCGACGTCGTCAATTACGATTGCAGTGGACACGGGACCATTGGGATTCGACCATCGATCAATGGAAACGTGTCGTCTCTTCGGGTGAGTCACATTTTTGCTACACTAGGTCGATGGTCGTCTCCAAACCGCCGTCATCGAGGTGAACGACGGCTCGAAACGTGCAGCGAGCCGCGGCTGAAGGCTGGTGGGAGCAGTATTATGCTATGTGCTTGCATGGGACCTGTGGTAGTAATCGAAGACATACTGAGGGCTGCGAACCACCTGCGTCCCTTCATGTTTGATGTCTTTCCCGACGGTGATGTCATCTTTCAGCAGTATAACTGCCCTTGTCTCTGAGCCAGAACCGTGCTACAGTGGTTTTAGGAGCACTATTGTGAACTTAACGCTGATGTCCCGGCGACGAAATTCGCCTGATGTAAATCCAGTGGAACCCATCTGGGTCGCTATCGGGCGCCATCACCGCGTACAGAAGTCAGCGGCCTGCTTTTTATATGAGTTACATAACCAGTTCGTGTACAGCTAACGCCACATACCTCCACCAACCCACCAACAAACAGTCGGATCCCTGACGAGCAGAGTCAGTGAGGTATTTCGCGCCAAAAAGCGATAAGCAAGCTATTAAGCAGGTGGTCATAATGTTTTGGCTCATCAGTGTTGAAAAGAATAAATATCACGTATTTTTTGCAACTGAGGGTTTGTTATTGTTTCCAACTGAACTTCTCTTCATCGTATTCACCATCATCACTAGCTTTTAAGTTACCTATTGATTCAGTGTACTCATTGGCTTTGCATAAGCCTTAGATTAACACATTTTAAGTTTCCGATTAACTGTGCATCAAAACTAAGAACTTCATTGGATTACATTTTTGAACGCTTCGTGTGGGTTAACTCCAGCAGCAAGGTCAAATGCAATGTACAGCGAACAACGATATGTTCAGTGAAACGCCAAACTGTGGCACATATTTAATTTTAAACTTGTACTGTGTTCATCTAGTGTTTACACCCGAGCCGTTGGACTGCGGAAATAATAAGGGACATGAAAACCACTGATGATGTCTAATACAAACTGATAGAACATGTCCGGTCGAAAATAACAACAAACGTTCAGTTTCCAATATTTACTCCTATCTGCATGATAAACATAACTGAAGTAGCAACTAAGCATGAATGCCTGCATATATTAACACTACTGCCTTTCGACTGTTTCTTCACCAACCCTTGCTTCTTTCTAGGCTGTTCCAACAGCTTTATGTCTACAAAGATGTGACTCCCAAAGTTATCAACGATTAATGGCGGTACCAATGTTAGAACACGGAGACCCATCATGAAGGGAGAATGTAAGTAATAATAGTTTCACTCTAAAATTCAGTTCATAGAGTTGACCATCCTGCAATGGAAGGTTTGATTCTGCGTGACGCCTTCGGCCCAGAATTCCATATAGTATATCGCAATGCGCTATCACACAGGTTGGGCCTGATGAATGCCTGCAGCACGAGCACATCATGCGTCTCTGGAACAGACAATCACGCCCAAACTTACACCCAGCTCACCATGCTTCAATGCTTCAGACGCTCTAGACGTTATAGCGTCGTCCCGTACGACGATGATCTCTAGACTTATCAGCCAAACCTTATACCCAGTCGACCATGCTTCAGATGCTTCAGGCGCTCTAGACGTAATAGCGTCGTCTCGTACCTCAGATTATCTCTAGACTTATCAGCCAAACCTTCCAAATCCAACAGCATCAGGATATTTATTTCATTGCGGCATTAGTATCAACAGGGGGAGGCATCACCGCAGACTCAAAGCTTGCTCGATGGTCTGAGCCATCGTTTGGGTAGCCGTATGCATTCTTTATTCTCATGCGAGGAGCTGACGCTCCATACCGTTGCTCTCGGTATGCGGCTGACACACATGGTAGGGTATTATCCACGGCCACAGCCATTGTTTCTAGCAATCCTGTTCCGTGTCAACTGTCACAATATTGCCAGGGCCCTATTTAGTGAACAAATTACATCATATGCCTCAATTTAATTCGTGGGGACAAGAGAAAACTCTCTACCAATAAAAATACGACTAATTTACATAGTTAACGAACGTACCCTTGAAACTATAAGCTACTTTTCTCCAGAACCTTCCAAAGCCAAAAGCATCAGAGTATTTGTCTTTTAAGGCATTCATATGTTTGCTAAATGTAAATCTCAAAATTCCTCATCAGAACCAGTCTTTATGATACTTCTGTAAATCTACACTGATGGGAAAAAATTGCAACACCAAGAGCGAATTTTGCGACACAAACGAAAGTTGGTAGGCGAGTTTCTACATCTGAAAGACGATGCCCATTAAAACTTCAAGCCAATCGCGTGAGAGTAGCGCTAGTAGTACCACTATAACGATGCAAATAAGATTTGCTTTAAATACACGCTGTAGCGGTCGTGAGTGTTAGTTACCTTTGAGATTGGACGAGGCGAGTTGACGTCATCGTCGACACTTCACAGAGATTTAACGAGGTCATGCAAAAGGACGTCAAGAGGCTGGATGTTCACTCTGCGGTATTGGAGGAGGACGTTGCAGGAATGCAGCCACTATACATGATTGCTGGCAGCAGTGGTAGCGAGAATGTACAGTTGCAAGAAGTCGGGCTCCGGACGACCACGTGGCACTACCGAGAGGGTAGCCCATCGTGTTCGGTGTATGGCTCTGGCGCATCGTACTGCAGCTGCAGCAGCAAATTGAGCTGCAGTTGGGTCCACAGTGACACAACGAACTGTTACAAGTCGGTTACTTCAATGACGGCTCCGAAGCACTCGCTCTATAGCGTGCATTCCACTGACCCCAAACCGACGCCATTTTCGACTTGAGTAGGATTAAGCGACAGTCATTGGAGGGCAGGGTGGAGGTCTAATGTGTTTTCTGATAAAACCTGGTTCTGTTCCGGTGCCAGTGATGACCATGTGTTGGTTACCAGGAGTCCAGTTGAGGCCCTGAAACCGACATGTCTACGTGCTAGACATACTGGATTTGTCCCTGGAGTTATGGTCTGGGATGTGATCTTGTATGACAGATGGAGTACCCTCGTGATTTTCTCACGCACTCTGACTGCGAAATTGTACGTCAATCTGGTGATTCGACCTGTTGTGTTGCCATTCACGAACAGCATCCCAGGGGTGTTTTCCAACAGGATAACGCTCGCCTACACACCGCTGTTGTAACCCAACATGCTCTACAGAGTATCGATATGTTGCCTTGGCCTGCCCGATCATCACATATGTCTCCAATCGAGCATACATGGTGCACCATCAGACGACATCTCCGAGCGTCATCCGCAAAGCCCATTAACCGCCCCTGTATTGAGAGGCCAAGTGCAACAGACATGAAACTCCAACCACAAACTGACAACAGTCACCTGCACAGCACAGTGCACGCAAGTCTGTGTGCTTGCATTCATATTAATGTACCAATGGCTTATCTCGCGCTTACATTAACCCGCAATCACTTACATACGTTACCTCGACAAATGTATTCCCAAAAGTGCATTACTCTACATTAATTATCTTTTGGTTTTGCTGGTTTTTTCCATCGGTGTAGAAGGCCTTATATCGTGTAAGTGATTGCACGATCTAAATCAGACAAGAGAAGTTCATCTAGTACGCGTTACAGAAATCATAGAGGCACCCAACACTGACACTCCGAAAGACCAAGAATGAAACTGATAGCGCACAGACCACATACATAGTATAAAAGCGCAATTTGTGTGAAGCTGGACATCCAAATTTGCTTAGTCAGGCAGCGAGAACAAAAAAGTACTAAACTCATCACAGTACAGTTTACCTGCGCAGTTATGTCTTTATGTAAGCATCTAGAGAAATATTCGCACTAAAAAACCTAACAACCTGAGCGCATACAGTGCTACAAGCGACGGTCATGTGTAGGGAATCAACAAGATAATACAAACAGGGAAGATGTACTAGACTGCACAGCAACTTATCACAAGCTCGTCTTCCACGATAGCAAACGTCCCCTATCCTTTAACAATGAGAGGTGGCGACAAGGGTACAATCATGATTTCCTTTTTGTGAACGAACAAGCAGCCGAACAATTTTGGAAATCAGTGTGCATAGCATTCCCAAACACATAAAACCGCCAAATTATGTACCAAAGAAACTATTTGTTGATAAAAAAAGGTTAAATGTGGGCGCATATATAATCTCAATAAAGCGCCGTACCGAAGGAGTATGATGTTTCTGCAGAAGCCATTAAAATTTTCTTTGCTGGTTGTCATTCTCCGACAGTTCAGGACAAACTGCACTCATCAGACAGAACATTGTAATCATCAACGTACTATCGTTGTAAACCCGTCCAGGAGACAGTGGCAGTTAGACACACATACAGTGTACGTAGAATCAGTGAGCCTACTGTCCGTGTGTGGAGGTACAGCTCTGTATAGGGAAAGTACGGCCAACTTGACCATTGGTGATACACTGACTTCTGTAGCCTATTTAGCCGTGTATACTAAAGAAGTGCACTCAACCATTTAATGCACTGCTAAAACTGATCAGTGGCTTTAAACAGAACACGTCGGATATTTAGCAAAAAAATATAATATAAAATAAAAAAATCCCTCGAAAAGCATTTGCTGCGGCGAGCATGAAACAAAGTTTTTTCACTGCTATCCAGTGATAGTAGTCTCCTGGATGAAATGTCGTTTTTTTTCTTTTTTGTACATTACATTGTGTGGAACAAAGTACAATTTATTATTTTGAGCATAATAAATATAAGTACAGTCAGTCAGGTCATATTTTTTACCAGTCATGATAACGTCTTACGGTACCATTCACTATTTTCGTTTTATGTGATAACAGTGGCAGTTATATCTCCAAGATTTCTATTTTGTAATTAAATTACCATTAAATCATCCTATTAGCTCTTCTGACTTTTTTTGCTGTTCAAATGGAAATGTAAAAACGAGACAAAGACAAAACGCCCGAAATGAATAAAATTAACTGAATGGTTAAGTCGAGTTCCTGCAACCTTTCCCATTGCTCAAAATATTCTTCTTCTTGTTGCATCTCCCTTATTGGCAACGCTAGCCAAAGACTGCATTTTATTGGCAGGACACTTCGAAAATGTAGCAGACCTACTAAGGAGACTGCGTTTGTCCGTCCTCTTTTAGAATACTGCTGCGCGGTGTGGGATCCTTACCAGATAGGACTGACGGAGTACATAGAAAAAGCTCAAAGAAAGGCAGCACGTTCTATATTATAGCGAAATATGGGAGAGAGTGTCACAGAAATGATACAGGATTTGGGCTGGAAATCGTTAAAAGAAAGGCGTTTTTCGTTGCGACGGGATTTTCTCACGAAATTCCAGTCACCAACTTTCTCCTCCGAATGTGAAAATATTTTGTTGACACCGACCTACATAGGGAGAAACGATCAGCACGATAAAATAAGGGAAATCAGAGCTCGTACAGAAAGATACAGGTGTTCATTCTTTCCGTGCTCTGTACGAGATTCGAATAATAGAGAATTGTGAAGGTGGTTTGATGAACCCTCTGCCAGGCACTTAAATGTGATTTGCAGAGTATCCATGTAGATGTACATGTAGATGCAGATGTAGATGCAGATGTAGATGCTGTGGTGTCTCCAACACGTGGCGAAACCAAAGTGAAACCATGTCCAGACGTCGTGGGGTTGGGTGGCCAGCCGTCATTAGAGAGGTTGGACGTCCAAGGGTGGGCAGACTGTTAAAATAGGACAGGCAGCGAACCGTGGCTGAACTACACTGAAGCGCCAAAGAAACTGGTATAGGCACGCGTATTCCAGTATAGAGATATGTAAACAAGCAGAATACGGCACTGCAATCAGCAATGCCTATACGAGACAACAAATGTTTAGCGCAGCTGTTAGATCGGTTACTGCTCCTACAATGACAGGTTATCAAGATTTAAGTGAGCTTGAACGTGTTGCTATAGTCGGCGCACGAGCGTTGGGACAAAGCATCTCCTAGGTGGTGATGAAGTGGTGATTTTCCCGTACGACCATTTCACGAGTACACCGTGAAAATCAAAAATCCGATAAAACATCAGATCTCCGAAATCGCTGCGGCTGGAAAAAGATCCTGCAAGAACGGGGCCAACAACTAATGTTCAACGTGACAGAAGTGGAACCCTTCGGCAAATTGCTGCAGACTTCAGTGCCGGGCCATCAACAAGTGCCAACGTGTGAACCATTCAACGAAACATCATCGATATCGGCTTTCAGAGCCGAAGGCCCACTCGTGTACCCTTGATGACTGCAGGACACAAAGCTTTACTCCTCATCTGTGCTCGTCAACACCGACATTGGACTGTTGATGACTGTAAACATGTTGCCCGGTTGGACGAGTCTCGTTTCAAATTGTATCGAGAGGATGTACGGCTATGGAGACAACCTCATACTGTAAGTAGGCTGTTTATGTTTTCTTATTGGCATCGTTACGTAGCGCTCTGTATGAGAATCACTGGCTGTGCTGTGTGCAGTCTGTGGCTAGTTTGCATTGTTGTAATACTCGCCATTGTAGTGTTGGGCAGCTGGCTGTGAACAGCGCGTAGCGTTGCGCAGTTGGAGGTGAGCCGCCAGCAGTGGTGGATGTGGGGAAAGAGATGGCGGAGTTTTGAAATTTGTCATGAACTGCTATATATATTATGACTATTAAGGCAAATACATTGTTTGTTCTCTATTAAAATCTTTCATTTGCTAACTATGCCTATCAGTAGTTAGTGCCTTCAGTAGTTTGACTCTTTTATTTAGCTGGCAGTAGTGGCGCTCGCTTTATTGCAGTAGCTCGAGTAACCAAGATTTTTGTGAGGTAAGTGATTTGTGAAACGTATAGGTTAATGTTAGTCAGGGCCATTCTTTTGTAGGGATTTTTGAAAGTCAGATTGCGTTGCGCTAAAAATATTGTGTGTCAAGATAAGCACAGTCTCGTATATAATTCTTCAAAAGGGGACGTTTCATATGTCGACCCTTAGCCGAGGATACCTCACTGGAATCTTCTGATATTTTCTTGTAGTTTGTGTAATTAGTGTAGCTTTTGTTTATTGCTAGCGCGTAATTATAGAGAGAATTTCCTTTGTAGTTGTAGTTTTTCATTGTTGTACGGTAAAACAGTTGTGGCATGCATGTAGATTTGCAGCAAGTATTTCGCAGCTGCGCTTGCAATTAACTAGATATTATTTTCAGTGCTATGTTAATGTGTTCTCTTACTTTTGCTCTTCAAATTGTGCTTTTCTGTGTTATCGTGTGAAATATTGTGACAATAATGGCGTGTGAAAAACGTAACACTAGGCTCCAAAGTAAACAGAGAAATAATAGTGACGACGAGCGTAGCTTATCAGCACCACTGTGTAATGAAGTAACAGACATTCAAAGTAGTAATTTGGTAATAGTGCATAGGGAAATGGAGCGGGCGGCAAATAATGGTGTAGACAGTGAAACAAGTAGTGAACAGGGAAGCATTATCGATCGATCGGTCGGCAACAGCTCGCATCAGGAATCCGAAATGACAGACCACAATATTGCAACTACTGTAGACTCAGGTTTTGGGTCCTCACTGTTGTCTCAAATAAGTCAAGACACTTTTTCTGCTTGTCAAAATGTGAATGTTGCCGGTGCAACTTCACTGCCGAAAAGCACTGAGGAACATGTTTCAGACACCAGTGCACTGTTATTACAGTTAATGCAACAAATGGGACAAAGGCTACAAATGTTAGACACAATGGAACAAAATCTTCAAAAGTTAGACACAACGCTCGAACAAAATCAGAAACAAATGGGACAAAAACTTCAAACGTTACACACGATGGAACAAAATCAGAGACAAACACAGCAACAGCTTCAAAAGTTAGACTCATTGGAACAAACTCTTGAACAAACACGTGAAGATTTAACTACTGAATTACATAACATTGAATCGAAATGTCGAAAAGTCTGTAATGACGTAAAAACTCAAATTTTTGAGCATTTTCAACCTATTTTTTCGCGGCATGAAAATGCATTACAGAATCACGAAGCAGCCCTAAAAGAACTGCAAACTATTGTTCATGAAAATCATGAGACCTTGCAAGCTAAATTTGACTCAGTTGCATCTACCGATTCGGTTAAGTAACTTGCAAAAACTCAGGAAAACTTAAAGGACACAGTAGATACTCTGAAACTTGGTTCAGAGAAACACACTGAGGAAATAACTACACTATCGGAGAAAGTAGCCGAACTTTCGGATCAGTTCACTAATTTATCTACGAAGGTAGATGATAATCTGAATGACACAAAACCGGTAGTCTTTAATGACACAGAAGAGTGCGAACAAATTAGGAAATTCAATCAAAATCAAATCTATATACAGTACAAAAGAGAAATCCGGGAAGTACAAGATCAGTTGGCACAAGTAATACAAAAATTACAAATTTCAGAGGACACTCGCGCTCCAACACGTGAAGAGGGACTTAGAAATACGGAAAAGCCGAAAAATAATAACACAGGGCATTTCGGAAGTTATGAAAGAAATTGGCAATGTGCACCGAATTTTGAGATGGAACCGCCGACACGACCTAACAATGACCGATATGCGACTCGCCGACACGATGATTTTGACTATAAGCTGTTCATTACTACACGTAAATTCAAAACATTTAAGAATTCTGGCAACGACATTCATCCACGAGCATGGCTTCATCAATTCTCTCATTGTTTTCCTCCCAACTGGTCATTACAGCACAGATTAGAATTTATGTGTGGCTACTTAGAGAATGAACCAGCTGTAAGAATGCGATCGGTCATTCACGATTGTCACAGTGAAGGAGAATTTTATCATGCCTTCCTCTCAGCATATTGGTCTCAAGCTACACAAGACCGACTAAAACGTGGCATCATAATGATGAAACATTTCGAACAATCCGAATTTTCCAGTCTTGTGAAATATTTTGAAGACATGTTGCGCAAGAATCAGTACCTGTCAAACCCACACAGCCCCTCAGAACTCATCCGCATTTGCTTAATGAAATTGCCTGAACATTTAAGAAATATTATTTTGGCAGGACGTTGCAAAGACGACATTGAAGCTTTTCAGGGACTCCTACAAGAATTAGAAATTGACACAGACAGTCGCCGGATGGGAAAACAGGAAAACAATCACTACAGGTCACATACGTCACAATTACGTGACGACAGAAACAATAACTGGACACGACAAGGCTATTCTTACAACTCAAATCGTGACCAAAATAGACACCACCCATATGAAACGTCCCCTTTTGAAGAATTATATACGAGACTGTGCTTATCTTGACACACAGTATTTTTAGCGCAACGCAATCTGACTTTCAAAAATCCATACAAAAGAATGGCCCTGACCAACATTAACCTACACGTTTCACAAATCACTTACCTCACAAAAATCTTGGTTACTCGAGCTACTGTAATAAAGCAAGCGCCACTACTGCCAGCTACATCTACATCTACATCTACATCTATACTCCGCGAGCCACCTTACGGTGTGTGGCGGAGGGTACTTATTGTACCACTATCTGATCCCCCCTTCCCTGTTCCATTCACGAATTGTGCGTGGGAAGAACGACTGCTTGTAAGTCTCCGTATTTGCTCTAATTTCTCGGATCTTTTCGTTGTGATCATTACGCGAGATATATGTGGGCGGTAGTAATATGTTGCCCATCTCTTCCCGGAATGTGCTCTCTCGTAATTTCGATAATAAACCTCTCCGTATTGCGTAACGCCTTTCTTGAAGTGTCCGCCACTGGAGCTTGTTCAGCATCTCCGTAACGCTCTCGCGCTGACTAAATGTCCCCATGACGAATCGCGCTGCTTTTCGCTGGATCATGTCTATCTCTTCTATTAATCCAACCTGGTAAGGGTCCCATACTGATGAGCAATACTCAAGAATCGGACGAACAAGCGTTTTGTAAGCTACTTCTTTCGTCGATGAGTCACATTTTCTTAGAATTCTTCCTATGAATCTCAACCTGGCGCCTGCTTTTCCCACTATTTGTTTTATGTGATCATTCCACTTCAGATCGCTCCGGATAGTAACTCCTAAGTATTTTACGGTCGTTACCGCTTCCAATGATTTACCACCTATGGCATAATCGTACTGGAATGGATTTCTGCCCCTATGTATGCGCATTATATTACATTTATCTACGTTTAGGGAAAGCTGCCAGCTGTCGCACCATGCATTAATCCTCTGCAGGTCCTCCTGGAGTACGTACGAGTCTTCTGATGTTGCTACTTTCTTGTAGACAACCGTGTCATCTGCAAATAGCCTCACGGAGCTACCGATGTTGTCAACTAAGTCATTTATGTATATTGTAAACAATAAAGGTCCTATCACGCTTCCCTGCGGTACTCCCGAAATTACCTCTACATCTGCAGATTTTGAACCGTTAAGAATGACATGTTGTGTTCTTTCTTCTAGGAAATCCTGAATCCAATCACAAACCTGGTCCGATATTCCGTAAGCTCGTATTTTTTTCACTAAACGTAAGTGCGGAACCGTATCAAATGCCTTCCTGAAGTCCAGGAATACGGCATCAATCTGCTCGCCAGTGTCTACGGCACTGTGAATTTCTTGGGCAAATAGGGCGAGCTGAGTTTCACATGATCTCTGTTTGCGGAATCCATGTTGGTTATGATGAAGGAGATTTGTATTATCTAAGAACGTCATAATACGAGAACACAAAACATGTTCCATTATTCTACAACAGATTGACGTAAGCGAAATAGGCCTATAATTATTCGCATCTGATTTATGACCCTTCTTGAAAATGGGAACGACCTGCGCTTTCTTCCAGTCGCTAGGTACTTTACGTTCTTCCAGCGATCTACGATAAATTGCTGATAGAAAGGGGGCAAGTTCTTTAGCATAATCACTGTAGAATCTTAAGGGTATCTCGTCTGGTCCGGATGCTTTTCCGCTACTAAGTGATAGCAGTTGTTTTTCAATTCCGATATCGTTTATTTCAATATTTTCCATTTTGGCGTCCGTGCGACGGCTGAAGTCAGGGACCGTGTTACGATTTTCCGCAGTGAAACAGTTTCGGAACACTGAATTCAGTATTTCTGCCTTTCTTCGGTCGTCCTCTGTTTCGGTGCCATCGTGGTCAACGAGTGACTGAATAGGGGATTTAGATCCGCTTACCGATTTTACATATGACCAAAACTTTTTAGGGTTCTTGTTTAGATTGTTTGCCAATGTTTTATGTTCGAATTCGTTGAATGCTTCTCTCATTGCTCTCTTTACGCTCTTTTTCGCTTCGTTCAGCTTTTCCTTATCAGCTATGATTCGACTACTCTTAAACCTATGATGAAGCTTTCTTTGTTTCCGTAGTACCTTTCGTACATGATTGTTATACCACGGTGGATCTTTCCCCTCGCTTTGGACCTTAGTCGGTACGAACTTATCTAAGGCGTACTGGACGATGTTTCTGAATTTTTTCCATTTTTGTTCCACATCCTCTTCCTCAGAAATGAACGTTTGATGGTGGTCACTCAGATATTCTGCGATTTGTGCCCTATCACTCTTGTTAAGCAAATATATTTTCCTTCCTTTCTTGGCATTTCTTATTACACTTGTAGTCATTGATGCAACCACTGACTTATGATCACTGATACCCTCTTCTACATTCACGGAGTCGAAAAGTTCCGGTCTATTTGTTGCTATGAGGTCTAAAACGTTAGCTTCACGAGTTGGTTCTCTAACTATCTGCTCGAAGTAATTCTCGGACAAGGCAGTCAGGATAATGTCACAAGAGTCTCTGTCCCTGGCTCCAGTTCTGATTGTGTGACTATCCCATTCTATACCTGGTAGATTGAAGTCTCCCCCTATTACAATAGTATGATCACGAAACTTCTTCACGACGTTCTGCAGGTTCTCTCTGAGGCGCTCAACTACTACGGTTGCTGATGCAGGTGGTCTATAGAAGCATCCGACTATCATATCTGACCCACCTTTGATACTTAACTTAACCCAGATTATTTCACATTCGCATTCGCTAATAACTTCACTGGATATTATTGAATTCTTTACTGCTATAAATACTCCTCCACCATTGGCGTTTATCCTATCCTTGCGGTATATATTCCATTCTGTGTCTAGGATTTCGTTACTGTTCACTTCCGGTTTTAACCAACTTTCCGTTCCTAATACTATATGCGCACTATTTCCTTCAATAAGAGATACTAATTCAGGAACCTTGCCCTGGACACTCCTGCAGTTTACCAATATTACGTTGACTTTTCCTGTTTTTGGTCTCTGAGGACGGACGTTCTTTATCAACGATGATAATGTCCTCTCTGGTAAGCCGTCAGGTATTTTATCGTTTCGCCCAAGGGGGGGTCCCTCTAACCTAAAAAACCCCCGTGTGCACGCCACACGTACTCTGCTACCCTAGTAGCTGCTTCCGGCGTGTAGTGCACGCCTGACCTGTCTAGGGGGGCCCTACAGTTCTCCACCCAATAACGGAGGTCGATGAATTTGCAACCATTATAGTCGCAGAGTCGTCTGAGCCTCTGGTTTAGACCCTCCACACGGCTCCAAACCAGAGGACCGCGATCGACTCTGGGCACTATGCTGCAGATATTAAGCTCAGCTTGCACTCCGCGTGCGATGCTGGTTGTCTTCACCAAATCAGCCAGCCGCCGGAAGGAACCAAGGATGGCCTCAGAACCCAAGCGGCAGGCGTCATTCGTTCCGACATGTGCTACTATCTGCAGCCGGTCACACCCAGTGCGTTCAATAGCTAAATAACAGAGTCAAGCTACTGAAGGCACTAACTACTGATAGGCATAGTTAGCAAATGAAAGATTTTAATAGAGAACAAACAATGTATTTACCTTAATAGTCATAATATATATATAGCAGTTCATGACAAATTTCAAAACTCCGCCATCTCTTTCCCCACATCCACCACTGCTGGCGGCTCACCTCCAACTGCGCAACGCTACGCGCTGTTCACAGCCAGCTGCCCAACACTACAATGGCGAGTATTACAACAATGCAAACTAGCCACAGACTGCACACAGCACAGCCAGTGATTCTCATACAGAGCGCTACGTAACGTTGCCAATAAGAAAACATAAACAGCCTACTTACAATACATCCATGGACCCTGCATGTCATCAGGGGACTGTTCAAACTGGTGGAGGCTCTGTAATGGTGTAGGTCCTGTGCAGTTGGAGTGACATGGGACTCCTGACTCTGACAGGTTATACATACGTAAGTATCCTGTCTGATCATCTGATTCCATTCATATCAATTGTGCATTCCGGCGGACTTGGGCAATTTCAGCAGAGCGATGTAACACCCCACACGTCCAGAATTGCTTCAGAGTGGCTCCAGGAACACTGTTCTGAGTATAAACAATCCTGCTGGCAACCAGACTCCCTAGAGTGAAAGTTGTTGAGCATATCTGGCATGCCTTGTAACGTGCTTTTCAGAAGAGATCTCCACCCCTTCGCACTCTTACATATTTATGGATAGCCCTGCAGGATTCATGGTGTCAGTTCCGTCCAGCAGCACTTCAGATATTAGTCGAGACCATGCCACATCGCGTTGCAGCACTTCTGCGTGCTGGCGGGGGAGGGGGGCCCTACACGATATTAGGCAGGTGCACCGGTTTCTTTGACTCTTCAGTGTAACATCAGACATTAATGCCGGGCAGAAAAAACGTTTGTCTGAACACACAATGCACCGAACGAAGGGGCCTCTGCAGACGACGACTTCTGCATGTGCATATGAACACCATGGCATCGGCAACTATGGCAGATGTGAACACTTGACGTTCGGTACTGGTCGTTGGACAGAGCGTTGCTGGGTCTTTTGAGTCCCGGGACCTTCTTCATCAAGCCGACGGGAGGGTGCGAATCCGTCGTCTTCCAGGGGAACAGCCACTTGACATATGTACTGCGAGACGGAAACGAGTTGGCGGCGGCTACATTATGCTCTGGGAAACATTCACGAGGACATTCATGGGTCCAGTGGAGCTCTTGCAAGGCACCATGACGGCCAATGAGTGTCGTATACTGGTTGCAGTCGACGTACATCCCTTCCTGATGCCAGTGGTGTTTTTCAACGAGATAATGCATCATGTTACAACACCAGGTGTGCGATGGAGTGGCTCGAGGAACGCAGTGGTGAGTTCCAACTGGTGTGCTGCGCCCCCAGTTTGCTAGCTCTGAAATCGATCGAACACATCTGGGATGTGATTGAACGTGGCGTCAGAGCTCATCGCCCCCGTCCCTTCAGTTTACGGGTATTAGGTGACTTGTCTGTCCAGATGCGGTGACAACTCCGTCCAGCAACCTACCAAAGCCTCACGGCTTCATGCGACGACTCGTTGCCGTTATCCACGCCAAAGCTGGACATACCGGCTATTAAGCAGGTGGTTATAATGTTCTGGCTGATCAGTGTACATACCAGGACCTGCTCCCAAAGCAGCTACAGGAATCTTATGATCTCTGTGAACAAGATCCCTTCAGCCAAGTAACCATCACAAAAGCTCAAAATACCGTCTCTAGTATTCCTGACAGAAGGAAGGCTGGATAAAATTTCTGATCCTTAATGCAGAACAAAACACCTTAAACGCCTATGACCCAACGAAAGTGATAACACAAACGTCATAAATCGGAAAAAGAAATTCGAGAAGCGAGCTGAACAAGAGAAAAGATCTGTCAAAACCATTTGACATAGAGGGTCTCGACAAACTAATAAATAAGCGAAAAAGTGGTAAAGTTAATACGCTTGACGACATGGAGATAATCAAATTAAAACATTTGGTAACACAGCAAGGAAATGGGTGGTGAAGTCCTTGAACAAATGCACGAAATCAGACAAATTACCAAAATCTTGGAGGAAAAGCCTAGTGACAGCCTTTTTCAAACCTTATGCATAAACTTTTCACGGTGATCCTGAAAAATTATAGACCCACATCATTACACTGCCATGTGTATAAACTGTTGGAGAGAATGACTGTCAACAGATTACTGGTTGCCATCGAGTCATATTTAATACCTGCTTAAATTAGGTTTAGATCAGGTAATTGCTACACGTACCAATTCTGAATTTAACACAGCAAATGACAACTATTTTGCGGAACAGAAAATTACGGGGCGGTGTTTATAGACATGCAGCACCCCATAATACGATCAACTACAGAATAACATTTAAAAATTTTACGAAATAACGAAACACTTTAATTTTACTCCAATTTTAGAAACCCTTCTCTATACTTTGTGGGTTTCGTAGATATAGAAGACAATGAAGGAGCAAAAAGGAAGCTCTGCGTGACGGAAGTATCCTGTCACCGAGACTATATATTTAATGTACTGGTGCGCAAAACTTAAGTAACTTTCGCGTGATGTGTCACTGAGACGTAACGTAGCTTGCAGCAATTGTCTGACACACAGTAATTTGTTTTAGTTTCTGTTTTTTCTTTTTCACGTGCGTCTGCAAAAGATTGTTTTCTACTGTGTACACTAGTGTTTAGCAGATTGCTTTAAGTTTTTGTTTTTGCGTGAATCTTGGTGGATATCCTTATGTAAACCGGTTTCCTAGTGTAATTTTCCCGACGCCAGAAGCTCCACGTCACGCCACTAAGTTCAAATCTCATGCTGCTACACAGCATACAGTTTCGATCAGTGCCTTCTCGTTGGCATACTTATCTCGTGCAGTAGCTTTTGGGTAAACAGAGTTTCTAGTAACAGGTAACTATAGATACATCCACTTCAGTAGAGAAATTTGTTTCTGTTTAAGAAACAGGGTATAAGGACAAATCTGCAGAATAGTTTTTATTGTTGCTTTATTCTCCTCGTTATATTATGCGTACGTTCCAAACTCAGTAGCGCCATTTGAGACCTTGGAAATTTGTGGTAAGTTCCTATGGGACCAAACTGCTGAGGTCACTGGTCCCTTGGCTTACACAGCACTTAATCTAACTTAAAGTAACTTACGCTAAGAAAACACACACACAAGGGAGAACTCGAACCTCCGAAGGGGGGAGCCGCGCGATCTGTGGCAAGGCGCCTCTGACCGTGCGGCTAAACCGCGTGGTTTGAGACCTTGTATCCATTTTTTACACACTACGATAAGATTAGGGACTTTTTTTGTCGTGAGCGGACACAAGGAGAATCGGCTGCTGTCCTTAAATAGCTGGAAGTTGCGCTGGCTAACGTCCACGTGCTTTTGGCTAATGTTCAAAGTTGCGGCGACATCGGGGCGATGGTGACAAAACCTGCGACACCTTCGCTGCCGTCGGAATCCCCTGATGACCCAGGTGTCCCTGCATCTTTTGATATTCAACATCTGACCGATCCGTCCCCATTCGAGAGTTGGTGGCGGACAGTGGTGGTTTCGTGTGTCACTGGACGGCAGGTGAAAGAGGGACCAGGCCGCGCCGCTGGCTCTCTACGTCTTAGCAAGAGATACGAGGTGATAATAACTCTGAACCAGCATGGGTTGCCTCTCCTGTTGGGCCAGCAACCGATGTTCCTGCCCAGTACGAACAAGTGCAGAGGTTGGTTGGTTTGTGGGATGGAATGGACCAGACTGCTAAGGTCATCGATCCAGGGTGGCTCTGCTTGTCATAGGGAGCTCCAATGTTAGGCGGATGATGGAGCCCCTCAAAGAAATAGCAGGCAACGCGGGAAAGATTGCTAGTGTGCACTCGGTATGTTTGCCTTGAGGGTTTAGTCCGTGATGTGGAGGAGGCGCTGCCGGTGACTATTGAGCCCAGTGGTTGCAACCGGCTGCATGCAGTGGAACATGTCGGCACGAATGACGCCTGCCGCTTGGGTTCTGAGGACATCTTTGTCTCCTTTCCGCGGATGGATGATTTGGTGAAGACAACTGGCACCGCATGCTGGATGCAGGCTGTTTACATGTAACATCGTAGGCATGGTTGGGTTTTCACTCGTCGTCTAGGCGTGCCGTCTGCGATTAGTAATGAAAACGTCCTCGGTCCCAGGTTCGACACCAGCCACCGGTTAAATTTCGATTGATAATCAGCACTGGCGGAGGAAGACTTCCGACGTAAGAAATCACCATCATTCTGCCAACGGCCTTGTCAAAGAGGGTGGAGGAGTGGGCAGACGGACAGGGCACTCTCTTGTCCTTGGGGTGGGAAATTGCCCCTAAAGGCGGAACAATCAGCAATGGTCAACGGCATGAGGTTGCAGAAGGCAATGGAAACCACTGCACTAGATACACATAGCTTGTACCCAAAGTATATGTGGCCTGGAATTGGAAAAGTGTCATGATGATCTCTCCAGTGGCAAAAGATTCTGGAATAGCCCCCAGTCGGATATCTGGAAGGGGACTGCCAAGGGGGAGGTGACCATGAGAAAAAGACTGAATGACCAGCGAAAGGATAACGTTCTACGAGTCAGGGCGTGGCATGTCAGAAGCGTGAATGTGGTAGGGAAGCTAGAAAATCTGAAAAGGAAAATGCAAAGGCTCAATCTAGATATAGTAGGGATCAGTAAAGTGAAATGGAGAAAGGACCAGGATTTCTGGTCAGATGAGTGTAGGGTAATATCAACGGCAGCAGAAAATGGTGTAACTAGAGTAGAATTCGTTATGAGGAGGAAGGAAGGGCAGAGGGTGTTTACTGTGAACAGTTCAGTGATAAGATTGCTCTTATCAGAATCGGCGGGAACCAACATTGACAATGATAGTTCAGGTATGCATGCCGACGTCGCAAGCTGAAGGTGACGAGATAGAGAAAGTATATGAGGATATTGAAAGGGTAATACAGGACGTAAAGGGAGATGAAAATATAATAGTAATGGGGAACTGGAATATAGTTGTACTGGAACAAGTAGAATAAAACATTACACAGAATATGGGCTCGGGACAAGGAATGAGAAAGGAAAAAGTCTAATTGAGCTCTGTAATAAATTTCAGTTAGTAATAGCGAATACTCTGTTCAAGAATCACAAGAGGAGGAGGTGATATGGAAATATTTCAGTTAGTTTACATAATGGTCAGACAGAAATTCCAAAATCAGATACTGAATTGTAAGGGGTACCCAGAAGCAGGTATAGACTCAGGTCACAAAGTAGTAATGATGAAGAGTAGGCTGAAGTTTAAGAGATTAGACAGGAAGAATCAATACGCAAAGAAGTGGGATACGGAAGTATCAAGGAATGACGGCACACGCTTGTAGTAGTCTAAGGCTATAGATACAGCAATAAGGAATAGCTCAGTAGGCAGTGCAGTTGAAGAAGAAGGGACATCTCTAAAAACAGCAGTCACAGAAATTGGAAAGAAAAACATATTCACAAAGAAGGTAGCTGCGAAGAAACCATGGGTAAAAGAAGAATGCTTCAGAAAGTACAAAAATGTTCAGGGAAATATAGGAATACAGAAATTTAGGAATACAGAAATTTCGGAATACAGAAATTTAGGAATACAGAAATACAAGTCGCTGACGAATGAAATAAATAAGAAGTACAGGGAATCTAAGACTATATGGCTTCATGAAAAATGTGAAGAAATCGGAAAAGAAATGACTGTCGGAAGGACATGGTCAGCATGGTCAGGAAAGTCAGGACAACTTTCGGTGAAATTGAAAGCAAGGATGGTAACATTAACAGTGCAACGGGAATTCCACTGTTAATTGCAGAGGAGAGAGTGCACTCGTGGAAAGAGTACAGTGAAGGCATCTATGAGGGGCAAGTTTTGTCTGATGTGATAGAAGATGAAACAGGAGCCGATTTAGAAGATGTAGGAGATCCATAATTACAACCGGAATTTAAGAGAGTTTTGGAGGACTTAAGATCAAATAGGGCAGAAGGGGTAGATGACATTCCATCAGAATTTATTAAATCATTGGGGGAAGTAGCAACAAAAGAACTATTCATATAGTCGTGTAGAATGTATAGGTCTAGCGACATACTAGCTGACTTTCGGAAAAATATCATCCGCACAATTCCGAAGACTGCAAGACTGACAAGTGCCAGAATCATCGCACAATCAGCTTAACAGCTCATGCATCAAAGTTGCTTACAAGAACAATATACAGAAGAATGGAAAAGAAAATCAAGGATGTGTTAGATGACGATCAGTTTGGCTTTAGGAACGGTAAAGGCACCAGAGAGGCAATTATGACGTTGCGATTGGTAATGGAACCAAGAGTAAATAAAACTCAAGGCACGTTCATAGGGTCTGTCGATCTGGAAAAAGTGCTCGACGATGTAAAACGGTGCTAGATGTTCGAAATTCTAAGAAAAATGGGGACAGACGGTCAATATACAATATGTAGAAGAACCAAGTGAGAATAATAAGAGTGGACCACCAATAACCAAGTGCTCGGATTGAAAAGCGTGTAAGACACGGATGTAGTCTTTCACCCCAAATTTTCAATCTGTATACCGAAGAAGCAATCATGGAAATAAAAGAAAGGTTCAGGAGTGGAGCTAAAATTCAAGGTGAAAGGATATCAATGATAAGATGAATCAAATACAGGCCATAATTAATTTGAGGAAGAAACTTCTGAGAATGTACTTCTGCAGCATAGCACTGTATGGTAGTGAAACATGGGCTGAGAAAAAACCGGAGCAGAAGAGAATCGAAGCATCTGAGATATGGTGGTACAGACGAATGTTTAAAATTAGATGGACTGATAAGGTAAGAAATGAGTAGGTTCTTCGCAGAATCGGGGAGAAAAAGTGTATGTGGAAAACACTGACAAGAATAAGGGACAGGATGTTAGGACATCTGTTAAGACACCAGGGAATGACTTCCATGGTACTAGAAGGAGCTGGAGAGGTCAAAAACTGTAGGAGAAGATGGAGATTGGAATAGAACCAGCAAATATTAAGGAAATAGGTTTTAAGAATTACTCTGAGATGAAGAGGCTGCCACAGGAGACGAATTCGTGGCGGGTTGCATCAGTCGTCAGAACACTGATGGCAAAAAAAAAAAAAAAAAAAAAAAAAAAAAAAAAAAAAAAAAAATAGCGTTGGTCACGGTCCTCTGGTTTTGAGCAGAGTGGTAGGTCTGGACTAGACGCTCAGACGACTTTTCGATGGTATTGAATGCGAACTTCTGGACCTCCACTGTCGTGGGCAGAACTATAGGGTTCTCCTTAATTGGTCAGTCGCGCTCTACATGCGTGAGGCCGCTACTAGTATACGGAGTAAGTGTAGCGTGTACATGGGCTTCTTTTAGGTTAGAAGTACCTTCCCTGGGGATCGAGGACGATTTGCCTGATAAGTTAGCCATAATGTCCTCAGAGAATGTTCGTCGTCGCAGATCATAAATAGAAAAGGTCAATATGATTTCAGTAAACTGCAGAAGCATCCAAGGTTTCAGAACTAGTATCACTTACTGAAGGTTATAATGCACACATAGAAGGTTTTTGAATTATCGTTGTATTGTGTGCGCGCTGGGCATAATATTTGAGGCAGTCGCAGTTGGTCGATGGCATTCTTGAGATGCAGATACGTTGATTAACAGTCATTTACAATGGACAATACATTTTCAAAAAATAATAAAATAAAACAATACTTATTTACAAAACTCATGAAAATAGCAATGAACATTCTCACAGCATAAGAAAAATTGATGTGTGTGTGATTCGATCTAGCGGAATGAAATTGCATCCGTCTCAGTTTAATTATTGGCGCCATGTTGCAGTATACCTGGGGTTTCAATGATAAAATAAAATTCATTTGTGTTGTGTCATACACCTGATGGTTAGGCAACTACTTTGACACTCCATAAGTGGGGCTTACCTACCTTTAGGCGCTAGAGCAACTGCTGGACTAAATGGGTGCCAGTTTCCGACAGGTACAGTTTTAATATCCCCAACAAAGATGCGTGTGTGACACCGAGGATGTTTCCGAACGGGGACTTTTTGCCGTTTTATTCAGTCACATCGTGATCTAGGGTGCGAAAAAGAAACACTGAGAAAGAATAAAACCCTTTTGCTGCTTCGGATCATGTTCAAATTTCGTCGATTGGTTTGAACGGTCCCTAGCGATACCACCCTGAATACCAGAGCAAAAATTGCAGTCGCACTACACTCCAAACGGGTCATATCACTTTCAATGAGGTTGAAAACCCAGTTTTCTTAGAGCAGGGTTGAAATGCTCAGGGGATGGCAACAGTGTCTAAAGTTGTCAAGAACGTTACCTGTTGCTCTCTGCACTAAAAACTGTCGTTTCCGACAGCGAAATGTGTGGTAATCAACTCGTTAAGGGAAGGGGTCATATCACTGACTCCCATTATGCCACCCCTCGAGTTTTCTTGGTGTCAATTCTGAGCGACGATGTGTCTCCATCTACATCTACATCTACATCTACATGATTACTTTGCAATTCACATTTAAGTGCTTGGCAGAGGGTTCGTCGAACCATAATCATACTATCTCCCTACCATTCCAATACCGAACAGCGCGCGGGAAAAACGAACACCTAAACCTTTCTGTTCGAGCTCTGATTTCTCTTATTTTATTTTGATAATCATTCCTACCTATGTAGGTTGGGCTCAACAAAATATTTTCGCATTCGGAAGAGAAAGTTGGTGACGGAAATTTCGTAAATAGATCTCGCCGCGACGAAAAACGTCTTTGCTTTAATGACTTCCATCCCAACTCGCGTATCATACCTGCCACACTCTTCCCCTATTACGTGATAATAAAAAACGAGCTCCCCTCTTTTGCACCCTTTCGATGTCCTCCGTCAATCCCACCAGGTAAGGATCCCAAATCGCGCAGCAATATTCTAACAGAGGACGAACGAGTGTAGTGTAAGCTGTCTCTTTAGTGGACTTGGTGCATCTTCTAAGTGTCCTGCCAATGAAACGGAACCTTTGGCACGCCTTCCCCACAATATTATCTATGTTGCCTTTCCAACTGAAGTTGTTCGTAATTTTTACACCCAGGTACTTAGTTGAATTGATAGCCTTGAGAATTGTACTATTTATCGAATAATCGAATTCCAACGGATTTCTTTTGGAACTCATGTGGATCACATCACACTTTTCGTTATTTGGCACCAACTGCCACCTGCCACACCATACAGCAATCTTTTCTAAATCGCTTTGCAACTGATACTGGTCTTCCGATGACCTTACTAGACGGTAAATTACAGCATCATCTGCGAACAACCAAGAGAACTACTCAGATTGTCACCCAGGTCATTTATATAGATCAGGAACAGCAGAGGTCCCTGGGCGCTTCCCTGGGGAACACCTGATATCACTTCAGTTTTACTCGATGATTTGCCATCTATTACTACGAACTGCGACCTTCCTGACAGGAAGGTGTCTGAAATGTTTCCCTCGGCCACTCATAACAAAACCGCATGCCTTCAACGCTGGGTATCGCGGTTCTAACCTCCACCGAGGAGGCGACAAAGGATCGTTATAGCTCACTGGAGTTTCTGATCTGTGGCCTATTTTTCGGATGTGTCGACATCTTGCTGTCCGCAACATCGCTGAGCACGAAAGTGGCATTACAGGGCGCCGATCATTTGATTTTGTTGCACAGCGTGGAAGAGAACAAACTGCCGTCCAGTAACAATAATAATAGTAATAATAATAACAATATGCTAATAATGGTCTTGCAGTGACCAGTCATCGAAATCATAGTATTCACCAGACACTGTGGGCCATTGTAAAATTTCTTCATATACGTCAGAGTTCTCTTGTGGAAAACTGCGGTACAGCTTTTGAATATCATCCAGACTGACTTTCTTAAGCAGTATCTTACCAGATGGGTAGGCTTTCTGTAATGAAGGATTCAATCGTAACGTTTTGTGAAATGCAAACATGTGTCGGTATTGATTGCATCTGGTGCTTTCACAACGCTTTTCAACTCACTGCAGGGCTCAAAATAATGGAACTTGGATCTGTTGAAATGTTCTCTTTCATAATGAGGAGCGTTACTGGTCTCAAGTGAGTTCACTGATTGATCATAGTACATTTGCCCCAAGATTTTAATGTCAGGAAGTATGCCAACCACCGTTACAGTTTCTCGACCTTCTGAGATCAATTACAAGTGAGACCACAGATATTCATCACTGTATAAATACTGTCTTTTCTTTCTATTGGACCCTTTTTAACTCTGAACTTCCAGTCACAAGGCCAAGTTCAAATGTGTGTGAAATCTTATGGGACTTAACTGCTAAGGTCATCAGTCCCTAAGCTTACACATTACTTAACCTAAATTATCCTAAGGCCAAACACACACACCCAGCCCGAGGGAGGACTCGAACAAAATGGCTCTGAGCACTATGCGACTTAACTTCTGAGGTCATCAGTCTCCTAGAACTTAGAACTAATTAAACCTAACTAACCTGAGGACATCACACACATGCCCGAGGCAGGATTCGAACCTGCGACCGTAGCGGTCGCTCGGTTCCAGACTGTAGCGCCTAGAAGCGCACGGCCACTCCGGCCGGCTAGGACTCGAACCTCCGACGGGACAGTCACAAGGCGAATCGGCCAGAGTCTCTGGGGGCTAAGCAGGAATGCGACAAGGTGTGGTTCTTATTTTGTTTTGGACAGTTATCTGCAAAAATATGAAGCTCCTGGACATCAGACTTGACATTATCATTGATGTCGTCAAGCAAAAAGGATGTAACCTCGTTTGGCCCTTTCTCGACTTCTCCTTTGTCGTATACGTAGTAGGGAGCTAGACGTGTTCATGTTAGGCACGCAGAAATCGTTTATGATAAGTTGTCTCACATAAAAATTCCCTGAAAATGAATATTTGGCAGTTCAAGATTTTTCATGTAATCACAAACAAGACACTGATTCTCATCACACTGTTTAGATTTTTGTTCATTCACTTGTGAAGTCTTTGGAAATTTTTTAGATTTATTTTGAAGAACCGTTAACTCCTCAGCAAATACTCTTTTTGAATTATCATTTATCAATGCTATTTCTCAGCTTATTTTTCTTCTCCTCACATTCATAGCAAGTGTCCAGCTATGGCCTGCAAAAAACGATACTGAAATTTTCGTTGAAATAGCGAAAATAGAACTCATATTTAATTTTTGAACTCTTATACGTTTCTTTAAAAAGGCTGTATATTTTTGCAACAGGAAGTTCTGTTGCAGGTTAAGTGTAACTGCCTGAAATAGCTTATATGTGCCTCTACTTGGAAAAGATCAATTCCCTCCACTTTTAAAGAAGAAGGATGATGACCTTGCTTAGGCTTGTGAGATTTTACTTCCAACAAGTGATTTCGTAAACGTCTTATTCTGCTACCAGATATGTCAAAAAGCCTGAAATAGGCCTCTCTACAAGCCTCTGCTTTTATTTAATGTACTAGCACGTAATATCTGAAACTTTTTTATTTGCGTATGGTTTCTTCTTTTCTTGGCCGGTTCTTGCCCAATTCACATACATCAGTGATCCTCTGTTGATGTACATCTTGTCCATTTTTGGAAGCCAACGTATGAAATTAGTTAAATTCTATAAAGGATTAATTAGGTCTGTTCAGGGACGTACAGTCCGTTGTTAACTGCACATTCGCTCAAGGAAAAGGGTCATTCGCGCTCTTCTTCCAACACCACCACAGTCAGAATATTCTTCTTCTCTGAGGCGAGCTGTTTTGATATATCCCTTTTATATTCATCTGGATTTTTCCGTTTTCCTTGTGTATTCTGGACATGATTTGTATTCCCCCTCCACTCATGCTGACCACTGTACAACAATCAGCGCTTACCGACATAAATATTAATAAAAGCACTATTAATTTTCCACTAATACGAGCGTAGACATAACCTTAGACACCAGCTTATAAGACAACGGGAAATCGGTCCAGGCAAAGCATGCTACAAGAAAACGTGTTAAAAGGTACCTGAGTCAATGAATGAGCTTCCATCTTCCACTCACGTCTAAGACCTTGTAACATGGAACACTATGATAGAAGGGCTACATTAGGACCGTTTTAGCACTCAGGTGTGTATCTACCCTCAGACAGTTCCAATCCAGCACTAATTCAAACAGATCACTCTGGTGACTCAGGTGCTTTTAGGAATTTCCCATTCATACTTATGTAAAACACCTGAAACCCGTACCACGGATCCATCAGATTGAAAAGGTCTTAAGAAAACCTCGTATAAGACATTCTCCGCAGAAACTCGTACAGACAAGAAAGAAACTGCGAAGAGGAAGTACTATCAGGAAACGAAATCACCACCAGACCAGGCATAAAGTGAACTGAAGAACTAAAAAGGATTCACAGAGAAAAAATGAGAGCTGTCTGGGAACTTCAAAGATTCAAGTATAATAGCTTTGCGCCATTCGGCAGGGTCAGTTGCACTTATTAAGCGTAATAAAATGATTTTGGGGTGGGCGGTCGAGTTCGGCATCATTGGATGTCGCCCTCCGTGACGAATAAATTTTAACTACAAATTGTTTCGATTCGATGTGTGCATACAGGGTGTTCACTTTATCTGAAGACTTTGAAAAATCTCAACACATTGGACCCAAAATTTGCAATTAAAATCTGTTCGTCCCGGAGGGATACATCCAATGATAACAATCTCATTGGGAACTTCCATTTATTATTCCAGATTATGAAGGGAAAAAATAAAGTTTTGTCTGAAGCATTTTTTCGCTATGCAACAGTAATCGGCGCTGTAATGGTAAAAATCAAAATGGGTAGAAAATTGTATGTTTCAAAATGCTGTTTGTGACATTGCAATTAACTCTTCACCTCCACGATGCGTGGGTATGACAGGCAATTATTTCTAAACTTCTAATGGAACTGCACTGGCTGTCATAGTAAGTCGTTGTTTGCTACTCGGCCACAGTAGTGCGTTGATCAGTTCCTTTTCGTTTTGTCGGGGGAGAATACAACATTTCCCATTAAAACTTTTGATCTCCGTCCTAACCTCGGAAGGTGGATGTGCGGGGAGGGGGGGTGGGGAGGGGGTTCAGTTCACTCAAGTTTAATTGGATAGAATTTTGAAACATACGATTTTCTAACCATTTTGATTTTTCCGATGACAGCATCTGTCGCAAAACGAAAAGAAAAATGTCGCAGGCAAAACTGATGTATTTTTTCTGCAGAATACGAAGCAGCAATTAAAAATGGGGGTATCTATTTAAACCTTTGTGCATCGCGTTTAGAAAAAAAAATTATGAAAAAAAAAATTTGTAATGAATATTTACTGTGCATGTTGTACATATGCCATTTGAATTGCATAAGTTCTTTTGCAGCTATTGGTTAAAAAATAAAATAATGATTCCAAATGACATCACTGTCACTGAAATTCACCATAATTCTCACTTAGGTTTAAGGTAATTAGTGTAAATATATGAGTTTGTAATTTAGATTCTTTCTTTTTAATGTGGACTTAATATGTACCATAGTATGGTGTACTAAGCCTCTCGGCTTTTAGCAAGATCATTGTGTAGTATCCACTTAGGGCGGGGGGGGGGGGGGGTGTTCCCCGGCGTTCCACTCAATGTGCTAGCTCAAAGACATTCTGTTGCCCTTGCAACTGCCTCTGTATAACAGAGATAAAATTTACATGTTAAACTCAGTGTTAGAATCGCGACCAACACGCATTAAGAACTCAGTCAGTGCAAGTCACGCTGTTATGTAACTGGCAGTAGTTGGGCAATGGCAGTTCTGGCTCATGAGTATATTGGTATTTCATCCCATACTTTACAGGATGCACTATGTCTAATCCATGCTTCAAACATATATATAAGGGTGACATAGAACAAAAGAGAATCGAAGCTTTGAGATGTGGTGCTACAGACGAATGTTTAAAATTAGGTGGTTTGATATGTTAATGAATGAGGAGGTTCTGCTCAGAATTGTTTAGTTAAGGAATCCAACGCACGTTTCTTTGAACCTCATTTATTTTTAACGCAAAATCATGCTACAAATTGATTTATTACTGATTTATTTACAATGAAAATTTCTGAAACAGTTGTTTTGTTTGTTAAAATACAATGCAGCGTTCCATTTGGAGCATTTGACTCTTGCATAAGCCATTATACAAAGCCTACATCTAGATTCTGAATCTAAATGCTCTGGCCAGTGTCCCACTTTGTCAAAGCGAATGTCAGCAACTGGGCGAATTGCTATAAATTTTCTTTTGGGAGGGAATGGTCTTTGAGAGCCTGTGGGTGGATGGTCTCTCTTTCTTGCTCATGTACCAACCCTTTTCTTCAGCAAGGCACTTGCTGCATCTGCTCAAAACTTCAGGCGTGGTGTATTTTTCTCATTTTTGTGACCACAATGTTTCCTGTAAAGCAGCCAAGTATTCACATAAGCCATAGCTATGAAATGGAAAATGGTTTTCAGATAATACCTCTTGCATTTTATGTTTATTTGGTGTACCTGGACCAGTATATAATGGAGGTCCACCCCTCCCGTGTGCATATTATACTCCTGCACAATGTTGGGACATGGAACTTCTACATACAATCTGTTTCTTTGAGTCCAACATTCCACATTTGACACAGGTTCCTTGCCTTTAGAAGTAGAAGTCAGGTGGACAACTTATTGTCAAACAATTTGAAAACTATAATTTTTTTTCATCTACCCTGTAATCACAGGTTACTCTGCCTTCTTTCTCATCTCTACATCATTTTTCAGTTGTTATCCACCCAGTCTGTTGTTTCTGATGGTTCCCGCAATATGTATTCCTTCATTTCTGAGCTTTACTGCTAGACTGAGATAAGTAAACCAGTTGTCTGACTTTGAAATTGGCATGCCTAGACAAGTTCTCAATCAGCCACATCACTGCATTTCCTCTCATTTCTAGCTCAGAATTACTTGAAGTGTTTGTTGTCTTCACAACATACAGTTCAAAATCATGTATGTAGCTACTTACACCAGCTCAAGCAAATATTTTTATGCTCCATCTGTGTGGCTTTGATTTTTTATACTGTTGCATAGAAGTATGTGATTTTAGAGGAATAATAAATTCATCAGTGCTATTATAGTCTTGAACTTCAGTTTTGAGAAAATGTTTCTTTAGTTGATCCCTGGGTAACATATTTGCATTGTCCTTCAGATACAGATTCCTCCTCAACTTATAGAATAGACAGAATGGCATCATGTCAGCTATCTGATTACAGCTCTCCTCATTTCCCCAGTACATCTTTGGCCTAACACTTGCCTTGAGTATAGATTATTCTGTGTAACTAAATTGTCAGTCATAGTCTCATCAATAAAACTTTCAAAATATTGGAAGGGAGTCTGTTCTTCATCTCGTGGATCTTAAAACTGCACAGCACACTTAACATCCATAGCCTGCAGGTCCTTGCATACCCACGTATAACTTGAGCAGTCTGCATTTACTGCCCCTAACGTTTCAAGCGATACAGCTAGGGGAGTTAAATCATCAGTAAGAGAATCATCTAAACCGTCCAATTCAACTTCTGTCTTTTGAGGCAATGGTTGTTGCACTGATGCGTCAGTGTCAATCTTATCATCCGAAATAATTTCGTCGTCTGATATTTCAGATCCATCGCCACACAGAAGAAGAATTTAATTGTCCCATAGAGCTTCACGTTGTTCATGTTTAACCTACAAAGAAAATATGATGCAACAATGAAAACTACGAAATATTAGAACGAGTGAGGCATAAGGGATGGATGTTTAAAAAAACAATATATCTTTATTTGCGCTTCAAATTTTTTTTATTTACCGAATAATAGTCAAATGATGTTGCCATTTACAAAATTAATGTTTGGAAACAACGTCTCTCAGATTTTCAGTGATGCACTTCTCAAGCTGCTCTTGGGAGTTGGCTTTCACTTTCTTCAACATCGCTTTGTCAACCTGAACGACTTTCACATGAACTGGTTCCTTCAGTCCTTCTAGTGTACATGGTTTATGCTTGTATACACGTGATTTGAGGTAACTGCGCGAAAAGTAGTCGCACATGGACAGGTCCAGGGAAAGAGGAGCCCAACTACTGTCACCAAAACGGTAAATGGCGCGACTACGGAAAACAGCCCAAATAACTTCCATTGACATTCTTGCAGTGTGTCCTGTTGAAATCACACTTGTTGGACAGGAATACGTTTCCTTGTTAGTTCAGGTAGGAAAAATTCAGTGATGATCTACCTGTAACGTTCCGGAGTTACAGTTACAGTGTTCCCGACATCTTCCTGGAAAAAGTATGGACCAATAACATCTGTATCGATTGCAGCATATCAAACAGCCACAATGGGACTATGTAATGGTCTCTGAAGGAATAGTTTTGGATTTTCACTGGCCTGATAACGACTGTTGTGCTAATTTACCATGCCGTTCAAATGAAAATGTGCTTCATCACTCATAAACAAAATAATGTTGTCATTTTGCTCAAGTATGGCCTCTGTATCTCGAGCAAAATTTAGCCACTGTACATAATCTCTAGGGATAAATTGTTGCACCGTAGCCATTTCATAGGGATAAAATCCTAGATCAATATGCAAAATGCACATTACTGAGCGGTTACTGAGGCACTGTTCAGCAGAATGTCACCTACCAGATCTACCAGGACTACGGAGTGTGGCTTTCCGAACTCTTTCGACATTCTCTACACTGTGTACTGAGCGAGGAGGCCCTGGCGATTTTCTACTCATCACTATTCTTCGTAAATGAAATGATTCATCCCAACAGGAAATGGTGTTACTAGTGGGAACACTATCATGTCTCGCAAGACTGAAGTGGCGACGAAACTTACACTCAGCTACAACAATAGACTCATTATCACGTACAAAATTATCGTAAGCAAACACACGATATTGCATAGTCCACGGCCCCATGATCTAGACAAGACAAAATGGCAGGAGCCACCAAACACGTGACCACATCATTTCCCCCACTCCTATTACTTGAGTACGAATGCTACCTGTTCTTAAAACACCCGTCCCTTCCACCTCACCCTGTATTAGAACAAGCACAATACACTTTTATGATACAAATTCATTTTCACATACCTCATACATACTAATGCATAAATGACTCAAAATGGCGCTATAAGAAATTCATAATAATTACTGGAAAAAATGCTACTACTACATTGTGCCGGCCGGAGTGATAGAGCGGTTCTAGGCGCTACACTCTGGAACCGTGTGACCGCTACGGTCGCAGGTTCGAATCCTGCCTCAGACATGGATGTGTATGATGTCCTTAGGTTAGTTAGGTTTAAGTAGTTCTAAGTTCTAGGGAACTGATGACCTCAGAAGTTAAGTCCCATAGTGCTGAGAGCCATTTGAACCATTTTAACCGCATTGTAAACTTACCGTATTTCTTCCCCTCCCTCTTGAGGAAGTATGTAAAGTGTGTTACATAGCCAAGACTTTTACTATACACAGAACAAAACAAAACACACAACACGTTGTTCACAAACAAATGCAGTAGCGCAACTCATGACGCTTTTTTGTTCTGTACATCAAACAAACGACGAATCAGGAACACGAACGCCAATGAAATTCCTTAGCCAAACTCGGAACTACGCGAAGCGATGTAAACATCATCATTGATGCACCCGGAAGCTCAAAGAACCCAGTAATACTTAACGATGCCATTTGGAATCATAGATGCAGATTTAAAACACACCGCGTGTTTCTACATCTGGAAGAAATTGTCCATTCAGATTTCGTGCCAGTCGCATAAAAGTGGCGCTAGTGGCGCCACTATGAAGGTGCAAATCAGGTCTACTTTAAACCTTTCAGGCCCTCTGGCTGCAGTTGTGTATGGAAAATTTTATTTTCATTTAGCTGCAGCAGAAATATTTTTCCACACTGGAAAACTCATGTACACATTGGTGAATGTTCCATCTTTCTATCATTTACAACTGCTACAAACTGTTAGGCTTTTCTATAAAAATGTCAACAAGTCAATGTAGCTCTGTGCAGCAGCTTGTGACCGCCAGTATACACGGAAATGGTTGGGTAGCCATATTCCACTGTATAAATGGACATAAATATTGTTATTTTTCGTGGTAAATATCGAATGATCAGCTAATTTATTACAACAGTGAGTACTTCAAATACTTAGTTATTTTTGTCCATAAAAAGAAGCCAAATATAAAGTATATTTTGAAAACGGGTACGCATTTTAGTATAAATCTTGCATCAAAAATCATTAAAAAGTTACCTAAAAGAATTACGGGCAAACGGCCTCGTCGCAGTGGCTACACCGGTTCCCGTCAGATTACCGAAGTTAAGCGCTGTTGGGCGTGGTCGTCACTTGGATGGGTGACCATTCGGGCCGCCATGCACTGTTGCCATTTTTCGGGGTGCACTCAGCCGCGTGATGCTAATTGAGGAGCTACTCGAGCGAATGGTAGCGACTCTGGTCAAAGAAAACCATCATAACGACCAGGAGAGCAATGTGCTGACCACACGCCCCACCTATCCGCATCCTCACCTGAGGATGACATGGCGGTCGGATGGTCCCGATGGGCCACTAGTGACCTGAAGAGGGAGTACTTAAGAGCATTACAACAAAAAGAAAAAGTTTTCCTCCTCCAGAAAAAATACGGGTATGAAAGGGTTAAATACCCGCCGTAATGTTATTGACCGTTAGCTACTTTTGAGATTGGATGTGTTGAGTAGATGTTAGTTACAAATGCCTTCAAGGCGACAAAGACACCGTTATTAAAAATTCACTGAGTTTGAACGTGATCGTGTTATAGGGCTACAAGAAACTGATGTTTCTCCGAGATACTGCAGAAAGACTGATCGGAATGTAGCCACTGTACGTGATTGCTGGCAGCGGTGATGACGAGAACGTTTGGTTGCAACAAGTTAATTGCGTCTTCGTCGCCTTAAAGGCATTCTTGAGTAATATCAACTCATTACGACCAATGTCACACGTAACAAACGCTCACGGCCGTTACAGCGCGTATAAGCAAACCTTATTTGCATCCTCGTAGTGTCTCCACGAGCGCCACTCTCACGCAGCAGGCACGAAGTCTCAACAGACGTCATCTGTCAGATATAGAAAAGCGCCTGCTAACCTTCGTTTATCTCGCACAACTCTTGGGAATTTTTTTTCATCAGTAACTGCTCCTAAACCACTGGACCGATTTCAACCAAAATAGATATACGTATCGTTTACTGTCTGGAAAGAATCGTTGTGGAGGCTAGAGCCACCCGTCTATCGAAAGAGTGGGAGTGCGGGTGGCTAATGAAAAGTAAGTGTAGCCCATGACATCCAAATACTCCGCATTTATTCATTCAGTATTGGAGAAAGAGAGCTCTTAGTGACTTGTAGCAAACATTACACATAATTTCAAACTTTTACGAAAATTTTTCTCGCTGCCTGTTCTCTCAAAATGACGAAAGGAAACAAGTTTATCGCTTATTACATTATCGTTATTGACTGAGTAAAATAGTCCCATCAGGCATAACGTTCTAATTTATTATTTCTGTAGAACTAATTGTATTCCCGACACGAATCTGCAAAATTATGTCATCGTACTATATACAGTTCAGGAGATATGATAGCATAAACACTGAGTTCCGTGAAAATCTGTTCCATAATACATGACATTTAAATTTAATACTTCTTTGCTGCAGACTCTATTCGTAAGACATTTGCAGACAGTATCTATCTACGCAGCTCAATGTACACACAGCATTATATAATTATGTGACATATAGTTCAAAAGATATGACGTGAACTTTGTGATACATGAAAACGAAACTGCAGGGCGAAATTCTACAGATACAGATAAAGCATATGTATAACTATGTGCATAATATATCAAATATATGTAATACATGAGTATGCGGGCAAAGCCACTAGTAATAAGCTCCTCCTAAATCCATGAATCGATAACAGCACTTGATACACATACTACTTATTATCTGGGAAGAAGTATTTTGGAGAGAAAAATGGTTCTAATGGCTCTGAGCACTATGGGACTTAACTTCTCAGGTCATCAGTCCCCTATAACTACTTAAACCTAACTGACCTAAGGAGATCACACACATCCATGCCCGAGGCGGTCGCGCGGTTCCGGACTGTAGCGCCTAGAACCGCTTGGCCACTCCGACTGGCTTTTGGAGAGAAGAAACAGCTGCTTCACATTTGGGCTGTTGTAATAAAATGGAAAGATAAGGAGCTAGGAGGAGATGGAGACAGTTAGTGGAGAGGAGGATATGGACAGAGAGATGGGGAAGGGGAAATGGACAGAAAGACAAGAGGTGGAGTTTGACAGAGAGAGGGAAGAATAGGACAGAGAGGAATAGAGAAATGAAAGAGGAGAATATGAACAGAAGGAGGAGAAGGACATTATGTGTGATGGACAGAGGGAGGACAGGAAGAAATGCACGAGAAAGAGGAGAGAAGGAGATTGGCAGAGCAAGTAAAGGAGATGGGCAGAGAGAAGGGGAAGAATGAGATGGAGTTTTTTCCTCCTCCTTTGTCTCCTCCTCATTCCATTTAAGCCCATCTCCCCTCTCCCCCCCTCTCACTGTCCAACGCAATGTCCCCCCATTTCTATGTCCATCTCCTCCCTCTGTCCATCTTCTCTTCTTCCTTTTCCCTGTTCGTTTCCTCTCATCCCCTCTGTCTGTCCTTCTCCTCCTTTTGCCTTTCTGTCTGTTTCCCTCTCCCAGTCTCTCAGTTCATCTCCTCCTTTCCCCTATCTGTGTCCATCTCCTCTTTCCCCTTCTGTGTCTGTCTTTCTTTAGATAATAAGTAGTAAGGACAACAGGTATCTTTGTAAACTGTGGGTACTGGGCGTGAGTCGTGCTTCGGTAGCTCAGTGGTAGAGCACTTGCCCGCGAAAGGCAAAGGTCCCGAGTTCGAGTCTCGGTCGGGCACACAGTTTTAATCTGCCAGGAAGTTTCATATCAGCGCACACTCCGCTGCAGAGTGAAAATCTCATTCTAGGTATCTTTGTTGTCGATCCAAGGATTTTGGAGGAGCTTTTTACTCGTTGCTTTGTCCACATACCTGCGTATTACTTATATTTAACATATTTCACATATATTTATAGATATACTTTACCTGTATCTCTAGTGCATTTCGCCCTGCAGTTTCGTTTTCACGCATCTCAAAGTTTAAGACGTCATACAGTTACGTAATTTTGTTAACACATTCAGCAAAATAGATGAATACTGTCTGTGAAATCTCTTGCGAATAGAGTTTGTAGCAAAGAAGTAACAATTAAAACGTCATACCTGATGCGGGACTTTTAGTGCGTGAACAGCGAGAATGTAGCAAACGATAAAGGTTTTTCCCTACATCAGTTTGTGGGGGTTGTCAGTGAGGAAACGGGATCGTAAAGATTTGCAATCACGTGTTACTAGTCTCTAACTGCTCTCACCCTCCGGTACTGGGTGAATAAATTCTTGGTACCTACGCGTCGTGGGCTACACTTCCTTTTTAACGTCACAATTCGTCACTTTGATTGGTGGTTGCTGCCCCCAGCAGCGATTCTTTCCAGACAGTAAGTGATGTATGTACCAATTCTGGTTTAAATCGGTCCGGGGGTTAGGAGGAGATGTGGAATACACGCACATACATTCATTTTTATGGCTCTGAGCACTATGGGACTTAACTTCTGAGGTCATCAGTCCCCTAGAACTTAGAACTACTTAAACCAAACTAACCTAAGGACATCACATACATCCATGCCCGAGGCAGGATTCGAACCTGCGCCGTAGCGGTCGCGCGGTCCCAGACTGTAGTGCCTAGAACCGCTCGGCCACTCCGGCCGGCATTCATTTATATAATATGTTTTATATATAGAGGGTGGTCAGGAGCTAAAAAGCTTGTAAGTGTGTTGTGGGGTATGTTGTGCTGAGAAATAATTGCTAAGAAAAAAATTTAATCGGTGCGCCGAAGTTAGCCAATTGGACCGCTCGCACATTCAAGCGAAGTGCCACATACAATTAGTGTCGGTTGTTCTCATAGCTTACATGATAGCTTACGAGGCTGTTCAGTCTTTGAATCGGCTTCGCTTCTCATCACCATCCAATGCCCTATTTCTGAATCCCTCTCTTGTTCGGTTTTAGGAAACCAAACCAAGAATACGTATGTCCCACTGTCTGTGGCGGGAGATATCAATTTCCGCGTGCAACAGCCTGATTGGCTAACTTCAACGCTAATTAACCTATAGAATTTTTTCTGAACAATTATTTCTCAGCACAACCTACTCAACAACACCCTTACTATCTTTTCAGACTGTTTCTGATCAATCTATAAAAACAAAACAATATTTGCTACTGATCAATCAGTCACTGTATTGGTATACAACAGTCGTCGTGCCCAAAAGTTGTTAATGTAGCAGCAATGCCACGAGTGCTCGTTTTTTACTTGTGACCTCGTGAACTCGCTCACCTTCTACGCTTGTGGAACCAAGCGACGAATTCGAGGTAACATGGGAAAAGTCGAGTCTTCGAGTATACGGAGATGAAGAGTTCGGAAATTATGTAACGGGAACTGATAGCGAGTTTAAAGTGACTATACGGAGCTCACTTCTGGCTTCTACCCTCCAGAGGCAAGTTGGTCCAAACTTTTGTAACTTGTCCTTGCTATGCTGGATTCTGATACCGGAAAAGAGCCAAAGTCCGAGCTGGTCCCACGCCACCTGTTGGGGACATATCTGGGGATCTTCGTGGCCACGTGACTACCTCATCATCACATCAGTTCACACAGACATCTGACATGATTGGACGAGAATTGTCCTGTTGAACATTGGTAACTTGATACTGCCGCATGAGAGATAACATATGGAAAAATGTCTGCGATGTACCATTGCGCCGTTGGAGTTCCCGAGTAACAGTTCTGCCTTTCTCGAACAGTGGAATAACAGGACCTCTCTCAATGTCGACGTTGTACACGCGGACGACGGTCATCTGCGGTAGTGCAGAAGTGTCATTCAACACTCGACACAATGAGATAAAATTGATCAGCTGTCCATGCTTCTCAGTCACGGCCTGTGTTGTGGTGCTAACGCAGCCTGTCCGCCTGTTGCTGCTCCGACCGATAGTGCAGGATGACACAGTATGTTATGGGAGGGTCCGTTACTCACGCTCGGATGGCAGGCGCAGATATGGAGGGAGTTACGATGTGCTTAAGCCGTCGGCACACGGACCGTGGTGTCGAACGTCAAAGTTGAGCTTGCTGATATCAACGTGCTGCTGAACGCTCAGAGACCATGCGACTCGTGCGTACGGTTCGTGGGACCCAATGTGGTATACGCGACAGCAACGCACTCCAGCGGTAGTTGCGGGATGTTTCTAGTTCGTAAATCACTAAACAGGCGCGCGTAAAATTCCCACGTTAGCTCTACTAAAACTCACATTTCCTCCATTGTCCATATGCTAGTCATATTGTTCTATATGTAATATACACACATAAAAACGTCAATATCCAAGTATATGTTTTAAGACGAAAAGGAAAGTACCATGTCCAATCAGTAAGGCCACAGGCTAATAAAAGTGACATTAAAGGAGTGCGATACAAATTTGCAATAGTTCTCCACGTAAGATAAACATTATTTCATCATTCCCACATTTCAGTAAAACACTAAGGTCATCCTTATTCGACCACTGTTCCTACCCAGTAGCAGAATCTTTGCAACACGTGAATTACGAAACTTAAAAGAAAAAGGAGCAAAATCCCTTTATACAAATAGTGCAAGCCGTCCTGTAGATTAAACCAATCGAACAAACTCAGTCCTCAAAAAAAGGTGAACTTATATTTACGTAACAACAAATATTACAGTATATACTTATATTAAAGCATTAGAACCTATTAAAAACGCAGATGTTAGAAAAAAAAAAATCTAGACGTGACGAGACGCAAACCACCACCACCAGATCACACGTCATATTGACAATCGTTCTCGCTACCCGCCACGCCACACCAACATGTCCGTCGTGCCTGATCCTACTATCTTCGCACTTTCTAAAAGTATTAATCGTAGTTGTGTTACTAATTGAAATTTAATTACAACAGATAGTACCAAGAACAGTGGATTTCAGTGTGTTGTGGCCTTCAAATGGCATAATCTCATAATACACAAGTTACAATAAATTTTTGCCACGAATATTATGTTTCTCATAATTTTATTGCAACGAATCACACAGTTAACAACGGGATTTAGAGTGATTCTCAATTTTCTGGTGCTCGCAAACGGCATATATACGTATAGACTTTAATTGAATGCCAATATGGTGCCTCACAGCTCTGTGCTGTAGGGAGATGGCGTGCACGTGACGTAGGTGGCGTTCTGTCATCCCATTGGTCAACGCTCAGACGCACGCTCAAATATCTGACATGCTAGATATCGCTCTGCGCGTTCGGAAAGGGTCCCGAACGTGTTATTCCACGGCATGACGTCAGAAATTCGGCACGCTCAACGCTCAACGTTCTGATGCAGGGTCCGTGTGCCGACGGCTTTAGGAACAAGACGGTGATCCAGCCTTAGAATAGTCGGAGGTGGTCGATCGGAACCTTGACGCAGAGCGTATCTGCCCTCACGTCGCCGTGCAGCCCAACGTCGGGCCAACGTAACATTTGAATGCCTCACAAATTAGGATATTACACCATACCACCATCTGGCCAAATACAGACCCACAACGAAGCCCCTTTGAATCTCTGTCAGTTACTGATAACGCTGTTTCACACGAGTTGACGGCGTCTCCGTATCCTTCACAGTAATCACTCAACATCTGATGTTATTTGCACGCCTTATATACCCTATCAGTCCTGTTAACATTACTAAACACGAGCAACTGTAATGCACTCGAGTGGCCTTTCTGCCTGACAGTAATCATTAATGATTTATGTACCCACCAAGTTGCACTGAGATCCAAGCATCTCTTGTGGATGCTTTATGTTTTATTTTTGTTACAAAATGTGTAATGTCATAGACTCACAAGACAATTGTCAATTTGAATAAAATCATTTTTCGTATTGTTGTTGTTGTGGTCTTCAGTCCAGCTCTCCATGCTACTCTATCCTGTGCAGGATTCTTCACCTCGGAGTAACTACTGCAACCTACATCCTTCTAAATTTGCTTAGTGTATTCATCTCTTGGTCTCCCTCTACGATTTTTACCCTCCACGCTTCCCTCCATCACTAAATTGGTGATCCCTTGATGCTGCAGAATGTGTCCTACTACCCGATCCATTCCTCTAGTCAAGTTGTACCACAAATTCCTCTTCTCCCCGATTCTATTCAATGCCTCCTCATTAGTTATGTGATCTACCCATCTAATCTTCAGCATTCTTCTGTAGCACCACATTTCGAAAGCTTCTATTCTCTTCTTGTCTAAACTATTTATTGTCCATGTTTCATTTCCATACATGGCTACACTCCATACAAATACTTTCAGAAACGACTTCCTGACATTTAAATCTATACTCGATGTTAACAAATTTCTCTTCTTCAGAAACGCTTTCCTTGCCATTGCCAGTCTACACTTTATATCCTCTCTACTTCGACCATCATCAGTTATTTTGCTCCCCAAATAGCAAAACTCATCTACTACTTTAAGTGTCTCATTTCCTAATCTAATTCCCTCAGCATCACCCGATTTAATTCGACTACATTCCGTTATCTTCGTTTTGCTTTTGTTGATGTTCATCTTCTATCCTCCTTTCAAGACACTGTCCATTCCGTTCAACTGCTCTTCCATGTCCTTTACTGTCTCTGACAGAATTCCAATGTCATCGGCGAATCTCAAAGTTTTTATTTCTTCTCCATGGATTTTAATTCCTTCTCCGAATTTTTCTTTTGTTTCCTTTACTGCTTGCTCAATATACAGATTGAATAACATTGGGGATAGGCTACAACCCTGTCTCACTACCTTCCCAACCACTGCTTCTCTTACATGCCCCTCGACTCTTATAACTGCCATCCGGTTTCTGTACAAATTGTAAGTAGCCTTTCGCTCCCTGTATTTTACCCCTGCCACCTTCAGAATTTGAAAGAGAGTATTCCAGTCAACACTGTCAAAAGCTTTCTGTAAGTCTACAAATGCTAGAAACGTAGGATTACCTTTCCGCAATCTAAAATAAGTCGTAAGGTCAGTATTGCCTCACGTGTTCCAAAATTTCTACAGAATCCAACCTGATCTTCCCCGAGGTCGGCTTCTACCAGTTTCGTCTGTGAAGAATTCGTGTTAGTATTTTGTAGCCGTGACTTATTAAACTGATAGCTCGGTAATTTTCACATCTGTCAACACCTGCTTTCTTTGGGATTGGAATTATTATATTCTTCTTGAGGTCTGAAGGTATTTCGCCCGTCTCAAACATCTTGCTCACCAGATGGTAGAGTTTTGTCAGGGCTGGCTCTCCCAAGGCTATCAGTAGTTCTGATGGAATGTTGTTTACTCCCGGGGCCTTGTTTCGACGTAGGTCTTTCAGTGCTCTGTCAAAATCTTCACGCAGTGTTACATCTCCCATCTCCACTTACGTCCTCTTACGTTTCCGTACTATTGCCTTCAAGAACACCTTCCTTGTAAGGACCCTCTATATATTACTTCCACCTTTCTGCTTTTCCTTCTTTGCTTAGTAACGGGTTTCCATCTGAGCTCTTGATATTGATACAAGTGGTTCTCTTTTCTCCAAAGGTCTCTTTAATTTTCCTGTAGGCAGTATCTATCTTACCCCTAGTGATATATGCCTCTACATCCTTACACTTGTCCTCTATCCATTCCTGCTTAGCCATTTTGCGCTTCCTGTCGATCTCATTTTTGAGACGTTTGTATTCCTTTTTGCCTGCTTCATTTACTATATTTTTATATTTTTCCTTTCATCGATTAAATTCAATATTTCTTTTGTTATCCAAGGATTTCTACTAGCCCTCATCTTTTTACCTACGCGATCCTCTGTTGCCTTTACTATTTCATCTCTCAATGGTACCCACTCGTCATCTACTGTATTTCTTTCCCCCATCCTTGTCAATCGTTCCCTAATGCTCACCCTGAAACTCTCTGCAACCTCTGGTTCTGACAGTTTGTCCAGATCCCATCTCCTTAAATTCCCATCTTTTTGCAGTTTCTTCAGTTTTAATCTACAGTTCTTAACCAATACATTGCGGTCAGAGTCCACATCTGCCCCTGGAAATTTCTTACAATATAAAACCTGGTTTCTAAATCTCGGTCTAACTATTATGTAATCTATCTGAAACCTTCCAGTATCTCCAGGCCTCTTCCATGCATAAAACCTTCTTTCATGATTCTTGAACCAAGTGTTAGCTGTGATTAATTCATGCTCTGTGCAAAATTCTACCAGGTGGCTTCCTCTTTCATTCCTTACTCCCATTCCATATTCACCTACTACGTTTCCTTCGGTTCCTTTCCAGTCACCCATGACTATTAAATTTTCGTCTCCCTTCAGTATCTGAATAATTTCTTTTATCTCATCATACATTTCATCAATCTCTTGATCGTCTGCGGAGCTAGTTGGCGTATAAACTTGTACTACTGTCGTAGGCGTGGGCTTCGTGTCTATCTTTTTCGTATTAGGTTGCATCATTATGAAACACTAAAACAAATAAAATGCCGACGTTTCGACTGAGTTTGCAACAGACTCTCCAGGGCGAAAAACTGTTTAGCACACGTTTAAATACGGTACTCGGACAGCGTGTATTCACCGATGTTTAGTGTCAGATTTGCTTATGGTCAACGTTGCTTATTAGGTAAAACGTTTATAAAAAACGACGGCCGCATGACAGAGTGCAGCAGAATTGTAGCACTGTTCCATGGAACATTTCGGTTTGAGTGAGTAGCCACAAATTACAGAAGTTGTTTAAAAATTTATTTTCTGCTATTTAACTTGTTCAGATCGATGGAGTGCATGTCAAAATTAACTGCACCTTTTGAACGCGCTATATGTATGTAGGATGTAGAAAGGCATACAAGTGTTCGTGTATATAATCTGCAATATTCCCTAAGCCCTTGAAAACTAAACATTTGAACTGTTAGAGAAACGGAAAGAACCGTATAATAATGGCTAAGCTGTACGTTATAAGTCAATAATAAGAATTCCTATACAAAATAAGATAGTCGATGTTTCGATACAGTAGTGGAAGTAGAAAGAGAATAAGACTTCGAATTCATGAAAAAAGCGAAACTTTGACTAATTTTACTTGCGTGTATTTTTACAACTGCATTTTAGCATATTTTATAAGAAACAAGAAAATTTTATTATGAGAATTACATTTGGGCTTTCAGTAAGAGTTTGATAATCAGTCTTCTGCTTTGTTAGCTGATTCTTTGCATCTTAATTGCTGGAGGCCAGTCGATTCTTTCTTAATACGGCTTTATGCATTTTCGTCTAGCACATCGTCTACGACCCTAAATCTGATTCTCCGTCGCCTCCTCTTCCACACGTCTAAGAATGTTTTTATAAGAGTCTCCTCCTGTATTATTGCAATTTTTTCTTTTCCTTCTTCTTAGTACACTCAGTAATCTCTCTCTCTCACTATTCGCAGTTCCCTTTCATTTTCCACTCTATCCATCTAACTTAATGTTTTATTCTATTCATATCCAACGACAGAACCCTCCAATCTTTCTGCATTTTTCTTCCTCATTGTCCATGTTCCAACACCGCACAGAGGATACTCAATACGAGACATTTTGTTAGCCTTTCTTTAAATCTTTGTCCACATTAATGTAGAAAACTCTCCTTCTCTTACAAAATGCCTCTTTAGCCATTGCTATCTGGTTTTCTGTGCTTCATTTACATTCATTTTATAGTCTACTTCTTAGAAATTTCAGGCTCTTCATAAGTTCCAATATTTTTCCACTCTACATTTTGTTTACTTTTTTATACCTCCTAGTGCTGTTATTATTATCTTTGTATTGATTTTCGCTCCATAGCTCTTTCCACTAACCTCCATGTCCTACACTATTTCCTGCAACTATTTTTCGTCCACTGCTAGAAGGAATATGCCCTTTACAATACTCATATGCCATATTCTTCTTCCTGCAATTTTTAACCCACTGTTACTCTAATAACGGCTATCGGATTTTTGAATTTTTTGGTGTTATAGTACCTGAAGTTCAGAACTCAAACATCAGGTTCCCGAAGCAGTTGGATGCAACTCCTAAACCTTTTCGAGAAAAATCTACTTTGAAGTTTGTCGAGCTACGTTAATACATTAGAGCAAACCTATGGCTCTGATGGGGCACACGGCTCTGTGGTAGAATGCTAATATACCACTTGGATGGCCTGGTTTGGATGACCATCCATGATAAAAATTTTAAGCTAAGGTGCCTGTTAGATGATCATTTCTGTGAAGCATAAAACACGTAAAGATGAAAAAAATGAAGTTGTAACTTCTCTAAAAATTAAAATCTCTTTTATAAAAGATCCGTAATCAAGAATTTATGTTTACAGTGAAAACTAAGTTTTTATGTACGATATATACAAATATACTGCGTAACATTAGTAACCGAACACTTTTTCGAAACCCCGTAATGGTCTCCCACTGCAACGCATATCGTTTAAAGGATGTCGAATTATATATATGAAGATAGTAACTGTTCTCGAAAGAACAGGTGCCATTGATGACCGTGCAGCTTCTCTAGAATAAATGATAATTAATTGAAACCGTGAGCTGCCGACAGGTGTTGTTGATTTACCTCGGTGGGGACAGCCGAAAATATGTGCCCCCGCCCGGGACTCGAACCCAGGATCTCCTGCTTACATGGCAGACGCTCTATCCATCTTTTTTTTTTAATCTTATTTTATTCGTTCATGTTCGTTGCCTTGTTCGCGGCGGACGTCCCATGACAGTCGTTGAAGTTCGTTATTGATCCATTAACTCAGTTTTTTTATTGCAGAGGGCTGATAACCCACCGATCGAACACGGTGAGCTACCGTGCCGGCAAAAATCTGGTTTTCAATCCATCTGCGCCACCGAGGACACAGATAAAAAGCGCGACTGCAGGGACTTATCCCTTGCACGCTTCCCGTGAGACCCAAATTCCCAGCTGTCCCCAATCTACGTACGTAATGTACCTAATATATATTTGCCCATTCACTCATTACTCGCGCACACTAAGGTGACGATACGCGTAAGAGTTTGGGCAACCTGTGCGCATTCGCACAGACTCTTATGCGAATCGTCACCTTATTGTGCGCGAGTAATGAATGAATGGGCAAATATCTATTAGGTAGATTATGTATGTAGATTGTGGACAGTTGGGAATGTGGGTCTCACGGGAAGCGTGCAAGTGATAAGTCCCTGCAGTCGCGCTTTTCGTCTCTGTCCTCGGTGGTTCAGATGGATAGAGCGTATGCCATGTAAACAGGAGATCCTGGGTTCGAGGCCCGGCCGGGGTATATATTTTCGGCTGCCCCATCGAGGTATATCAACAACACCTGTCGGCAGCTGAGGGTTCCAATTAATTATCATTTGTGTCGAATTGAACACCTTTCAGCCGTCTAGTTTCGAAACTTATTTTATTTAGCTACAAGTTTCGGCGATTTACTACGCCATCTTCAGGCCCCTGACCGACGTGTAGGAAGACTCCTCCTCGGTTCTGATGAAAACAGGGACCAGCAGTAATGGTATTAGATGATGGCGTAGTAAATCACCGAAACTGGCAGCCAACTAAAATAAGTTTGGAAACTAGACGGAAGAAAGGCGTTTAATTTGACATCCTATGTGGAATAGCCGAGTCCCGCAACCATCTTTGAAAAGATGGACATACCTTTTTAATCTGGTTTACAGCTGGCTACAACTTCCCTTTTTAGTGATACAAAAGAGTGGCTCCCTGTGATGTCGCCCTCGCGCTCGACGACGCTTCACACAGCAATGTGTCGACACGCGCGAGAAAAATGTCACAGCTCAGAAGTCCATGTGAGCTGTAAGGTGGGCTAATGCTGTCACATTGGCACCAAATTTTACCGCAATTCTACCTAACACCCTCATGGACGTGTCACAGTTCCTTTTACCCACTCTTCACTCCTTCTTTTGACGTCTCTGTGATGGAGGTCAGAACTGCGACACTCATCGTCGAAACCAGGCGGTTTTCTTATGGGTGGCCGAGGAAAACATTTCAGGCACACCACATCCCAGAATCGACACGAAAAGGTCTCAGGACGTGTCTTAAAGGTCGTCAATGAAATCGCCCCCTTCCCTGGTGCATTGATTTCCGCATACTTAGCGGTTGAAAACGACAGTTAGCAGTTCGATCAGCAACAGGAAGATGTCCTTGACAACCTTCGACACTGCTGACACTCTCGGACCCTTCAACGCTTCTCTAGGGCCATTGTTGGTTTGCCTCCGCATTGAACGTTTTTGCACCACTTTGGAGTGCAGTGTGACCGCATTTTTGGCTCTCGTGTACAGGCTGGAACCACTAGCGACCGCCGGCCGGGGTGGCCGAGCGGTTCTAGGCGCTGCAGTCTGGAACCGCGCGACCGCTACGGTCGCATGTTCGAATCCTGCCTCGGGCATGGATGTGTGTGATGTCCTTAGGTTAGTTAGGTTTAAATAGTTCTAAGTTCTAGGGGACTGATGATCTTAGCAGTTAAGTCCCATAGCGCTCAGAGCCATTTGAACCACTAGTGACCGTTCAATTACCATTCAACGAAATCTGATCGTGACTGGAAGTAATAAAGGGTACTTATGCTTTCCCAACCCTCCTGTTTTCCGCTCGCCTTTGGCGTGATAACGCGGGTGTTCGACATTATCGTGCGCGTGAATAAAACTGCAAAGGGGTCTCTCTAACATCCCTTGCTCCTCTAGTTCGATAATACCCTCGGTACGCACCCACGCTGCCATCGAGGAAAGCCGCCTTACTTTAGTGTATTAAGGATGTTAGGAAAAATTCAAATTGAATTTTCTCGACAATTTCTGAGGGTTGCATCGAACTGCTTTGGCAAAATGATATTTGAATTTTAGACTTCAAGCACCATAAATAAAGAATATTACAAAATATGACTGCCATGTGGTCTCCTTGTAAGATGCAGTACTGATGAATGTAATCGGCCTAAGGCAGTAGAATCACTGACTTCTGACACCTCAACGTCGTTTTACTAAGAACGCTGGGTACTTTAGTGTCTCCATGAGGCCAGGAATATTCAAAGATCCCAGAGCACGCTGCAAGAGTAGCATTAATCAGGAGGGATGCCTGTCAGTTTGAAGTAACGGTGCCGCAGACAGCTTTGAAACGGTATCAGAGGTGCGCCGTTTCTGAGTGACGTAACAGCCATGAGGATGAAACCTTCCGGTATGTTGCCGTCCATGACTCACATAGTAGAAGCGAGCAGCAGCGCAGAAAGCATAAACACACGCGTGTTCTGTCTAACATCAATGCAAAAAAAAAAAAAAAAAAAAAATTCACATGGCTCTAAGCACTGTGGGACTTAACATCTGAGGTCATCAGTTCCATAGACTTAGAACTACTTAAATCTAACTAACCTCAGGACATCACACACATCCATGCCCGAAGCAGGATTCGAACCTGCGACCATAAACATCACTGCAAAAGACTACTTTTTCCAAACGTACGTGTCATGAACGGCAATATTTTTTAAGGTCAGTAACAAGAAAACCTAACAATAAGTACGTAGATTCAATGGCCGTTGTTACTGTCAATAAAATTCTTCTGGGTATGATGTGACCGTATTGTCAATATGTAAAATTCTCCAATGAATTGGCTACTGTAGCAAAAGGCCTTCCTCAGGGTGTTGTGCTGAGCTTTGAACGACTTTGTATTAAATTTGGACGAATTAAAACATTTTTCTTCTTCGTTTTTGGTTACGTCGACACATTTTTGCCTCTCAGTAGTATGTGAACATCTTAGAAATTAGCTAACCGCGCTTGAAGGTGCGCAAATTTCTACGTCCATCGACAGTTATTTGCGGTTAAGAACAATTCTTGGAGAGATCAACATTTGTTTGTGACAGAAGTGGTATTCCGACGCTACTGAATGCGGGAGGTTTGAATATTATAATAAGGGGGGACGAAAAGGAAAACATAATTGGGGATACGGGATGATGGGGAAAAAGTGAACGAAGAAGACTGAACCTTTGAGATGGATTTTCATTGGTTGCAGAATACACTCCAGTACATCTCTTTTCTAGTGTTTATCCAGTCCTATGGGGTCTGGTGTTTTGATGATTTGGCAAATTTATTTTATTTTAACCTCGTGGCTGGACTACCTTCTTGCCGCCGCAGTCGACAGTTAACACAGTGGAGGAATGTCGTGTGCGCCATCTCTGTGTGAATTGTTTAAACTTTGCTGTTTGTGTTATCATATTGTAACTACTGTTTGTGAATCTTATTTTTTGTGGTGGATATTGGGTTCCAGCTCTCTCACCCACCTTCCTCCCACCGTCTTGTTTTAGTGATAATTCTTTTCACTAGTTTCAATGTCTATCTTATACCGCAGTTTTTACACTCTACAGCTCCCTCAGGTAGTATGCAAATTATTTCCTGGTGTCTTATCATACCGTCATATGTCCCTTCCTCTTTTTAATGTTTTCCACATATTTCTCTCCTCGTTGATTGTACCTGGTACCTCTACATTTCTTACCTTATCAATCTACCTAATTTTGAACATTCTTCTGTAGCATCACATCTCGTATGCTTCGATTCTCTGCTGTTTCGGTTTTCCTACTGTCCAAGTTTCCCTACCATACAAAGCTCTGGTCCAAACGTACATACCAAGAAATTTATTCCGTAAATTAAGGTCCATTTTTAATTCTAGTTGACTTCTTTTTGTCTAAGAATGCTCTCATTGCTTGTCCTAGACTGCTTTTTATGTCCGAAATTTTCTTTTCAGATGGATGAATGCCTTCATTTCATCTACTTCATGGCCACCTCATCTCATTTATGCTACAATACTCGTCATTACTCTCGTCTTTATTACGTTCACTCTTGATCTAGAGTATGAGCTGGTTAGTTTGTTCATTTCGTAGGTTCCACAATTCATCCTCACCTTCACTAAGGATAACAATGTCATCAGAGAAATTGTTATTTATATCCTTTCACCCCGAATTTTCACGCCACTGCCAAACCTTTCCTTACTTTCCAGCATTGCTTCTTTGACGTACAGATTGAACAGTAGAGGCGAAAGAGTGCATCCTTGACCCATTCCTTTCCAATCCGAGTACTAGCTTTTGAGTAAACGCGCGTGAAAAAACGACTAAAAAGTACAGTCAAGCTGGTCGGCTGCTGCTCGGGTTCAGTCGTGTCCTGCAGTCTACCGTGCCACGCGTTAAGCTATGCGCATGAGTCAACGAGGGTTCACACATCTCAGGAAAAAACTGTGTAGCGAATTACTTGCAATTTTCTGTTTGTTATTGCCGTAATACGTATTCTTCTGTCGTTGATGCCACGTGTTTGCCATCTTCTACATTTATGGACCGTTAGAGATATCATTTTACCGTAGAATTCTGCAGCTGGCTGTAACGATAAGAGATTACGAGCTTGTTCACGGAATTTTCAAGGAAATGAGCGTGTGGTAAATACTAATTTGAAAGAGGGGTAGAATCATAGAACGTGTGTTAAGCCATTAGGGCTTAATTTCCCCTATAAAAAATAGAAAATCTTGGAAGAGGCCAACGATCATGTATAAATCTCCATAGCAATAGAGCTGCAGAGGGAAAAGAATTTCGGGGAAAACAGAGAGTGGAATAAATAAAACAGGTAACGGAGTATGTGAGGAGTAAGTGCTACTCTGAGACCAAGAGAATAATTTCGTAGGTAATCCAGTAGGAATTCATCTGAAATTATCGATTAGAATATCTATCTGATTTTGGTGGCAAATTGTATTCACGCCTTAAATGCTGTATGAGGACAGGAAAACATTTCTCAATCTGACAACGAAAAATTTTATTATTTAAGATGAAAAATGCTCGTTGTTCTTCTGTAGAGACGCTTTTACCCCAGTGCACTTCGTCCACCGTTTTCCGATAGTTACTAACTGCAAGGTCTCTAAAATATCCATATAGATATGGCGTAACCTACTGATCGAAAGAGAAACTTTTTCGATACACTAAGAGTAACATCTTGAGACGTGGAAGAAAGCAAACTAGAGGGTGCCAAATCTGGTGAGTGGTGGACTCCGAATACCTCACTACCAATGCATATTTGTCTTTTCTTCTCTGATCCACTCTTTTTCTCGCATTTTTTATATGAGTGTTCCTCAGAATTGCGTACTTTTTGTCACTATTGGTTTTGCTCTTTGCAATGTAATCCAAGAAGTATTTCTTTTGTATCTCAGAGGAAAACTGTCTTGAGACTATTTTACTGTTTCATTGGGTTACAAAGTCGTACAGTCCCACAGAACCTGTTGTGGTACATTTCAAATACCAGACAACGCTCATTGATGAAAAGTGAACACTTGTACTTTACTTTCTTAGTTAAAATTTATGTCCTCTTGGGGAAGAGGCTGAGTACAAATAATATGTGGATTGCTTAAAGTGACTTCTTCTAGATGGCAGTATTACTTTTTTTTTTTAAAATAAAATTGGATTTCTGTTGATACTTTGCATATTAACAATTCTCCATTGCGCAGTATTCTAGCATATAAACACCATTCACTATAAAGTATGCATGGCACACTCTCAGGATTACATTTCTACTAGGCATGCAGATACAAGAAGACTGTTAACCAAAAATGCGTTTAATACCACGACTCAAAATCAAATGAGCACAAAGGACATGCGAAATCCTTGTATCCTCCAAAGAACACGAAAATCCACAGTGGTGTCGCCGGCCTGAACGGCTTTGGCACTCGCCTTCCAACAGCACATGTATCATAGATCGACCGATAAAAAGCAATTCAGTTATACAAGTTGTAACTATTTTGAAAGATGAAATCGCCCACACCTATACTCTATAGGAGCAAATTGTACCTGTATAGCCCACATCAGTGTGGCAATGAAAACGATCACTCAGTTTTAATTGTAGAAAGTTAAACAACTGAATTTGAGTTTTATGACTAATACAAGTCGTGTGAATTTGACTACATCTCTTTACGACTGAAGCGATAGTTCGTATTTAATACTGAGCTTTGATGTGCGAATGATATTGTAATTCCAGACAGCAAAGTAATTTGAAGAAGAGTTGAATGGAGTGGGTATTCTCAAAAATTGATTCTCACATAAATCTTAACAAAACTAAAACAAGAGTAATAGAACATCGTCAGATTGGGAAATGAGACAACAAAACAGTCGATGAGTTTTGCTATCTGGGCAGAAAAATAACTGACGTTTTTTGAAGTGGAGAGGGCATAAAATGCAGCCCGTCACTAGCAAAAAAAAAACTTTTGTGAATTAGAAAAACAGTTGGTATTGAATATAAATTTAACTATTAGAATATCTTATATGAAAGGATTTATCAGGAGTGTAGCCTTGTACAGAAATGAAACATAGATGACAAACAGTAGGTCCAAAAGTGAAGAGAAGTCATTGAAGCGTTGTGCCGTATATGAATGCTGAAGATTAGATGGGTAGATCAGATAAATAATCAAGAGGGCTGTGTCGATTAGAGGGGAAAGGAAATTTGTCACATATCTTGTCTAAAAGTAGGAATCAGTTCATAGCACATATCCTGACGTAATGTGGAGTTGAAATTTTGTAGTGAAGTAAGGCGGGTGCAAACTGCAGAGAGAAACCAAGTTTGACTACGGTAAGCAGGTTCGAATGGATGAAGGTTACAGTAGTTATATAGAGTTTGCACAGGACAGACTATCATGGAGGATTGCTTTAAAATCATCTTCGGAATAAAGACCACAACATCAACAGCGAATTCTGTACACCTCCGGTATAAATTATAGAAGATCACGCTGAAAAGACGTGATACCCCTTACACTAATTCTGCTGACTGTCTGATTCCCTAACAACGTCGAAGGTTTTTCGATACGGCATTTATTTATATTACTATCTCTTTCTACGAGTCATATTCATTTGAAAATCGGGTGTCAAGGATTAATTTACGATTCCAGTTTAATTTATCTATATACATTGACGCAAAAAATCGCAAAACAAAAAAAAAACTGATTAGAGTGCTGAAATTTTGGGAATACATTTGTCTAAGCATAATATTTAACTGATTAACATTGCAAGATCACAGGTTAATCTCAGCGAGAGATAAACCGTTGCAAATAAGAACTGCTGGTACAATAATAACCGATGTAACCGCCAAAATGTTGTATGAAAGCATGAAAACGTGCATGCATTTAATTGTACAGCTGCAGGATGTTAGTTTGTGGGATGGAGTTCCAAGCCTGTTGCACTTGGTCGCCCAATACAGGGACGGTTAATGGACGTTGCGGATGGTGCTGGAGATATCGTCTGATGATGTATCATATGAACTAGATTGGAAACGGATTGGTAATCGAGCAGCGTGAGGCAACGTGTCGATACTCTGTACAGCACATTGGGTTACAACACCGGCATGTGGACGAGCGTTAACTTGTTGAAAAACACCACCTCGAATGGTGTTCATAAACGGCAGCATAACAGGTTGAATCACCATATTGACGAACAAATTAGCACTAAGGGTGCTTGGGATAAACACGAGAGTGCTTCTGCTGTCGTACGAAATTGTACCCCAGACCATCAATCCAGTTGTAGGCCCAGTGTATCTAACACAGAGACAGGTTGGTTCCAGGCCTTGCAACTGTCCTCCTTCTAACCAGCACATGGCCATCACAGGCACCGAGACAGAATCAGCTTTCATCAGAAAACACAAAAGGCCTCCACCCTGCCCTCCAATGAACTCTCATTTGACTGAACTGAAGCCGCAACTGGCGGTGGTTTGGGGTCAACGCAATGCACTGGCTCCGAGCTGCCCTTGAAGTAACCGATTTGTAACAGGTCGTTGTGTCACTGTGGCGCCAACTCTTTTTTTCTTGTCGCTGCTGCACATGCACTAAGATGTGTCCGAGACATACGCCGAACACGATGGTCTCAACTCTTGGTAGTGCCACGTGGCTGTCTGGAGCCTGGTCATCTTGCGACTGTACATTCTCGTGGTCACCGCTGCCAGCAAACATGTGCATGGCTACACTTCTGCCAAGACTTTCTGCAATATCGCAGAAGGAACATCCAGTTTCTCGTAGCCCTGTTACACGACCTCGTTGAATCTCAGTGAGTTATTCATAATGGAGTCTCTGTCGCCTTAAAGACACTCTTGGCTAACGTCAACGCACCACGGCCAGTCTCGTAGGTAACTAACGCTCAGGGCCGGTACAGGGTGTACGTAAAGCAAACCTTATTTGCATCTTCATAGTGACGCCACTAACGACACTCTTATGCGACTGGCTCTAAATTTGGATAGATATCTTCATTCAGATGTAGAAGCAACTCCTTCTTGGTGTTGGAATTATTTTCCATCAGTTTATAACGTCTGCAAATGACTGTACTGAAGATACGTAACTGTGATAAACATTGCCTTTTGTAAGAAGTATTGTTCTTATCGTGTACACTGTGCATTTCGGGCCCTGTAGGTTCACCTTAAAGTGTAATTTTATTACTTATCAATTACCCTTCTTTCTCCCAGGGGAAAAACTAATTCCAATTATAGAAACATACAAAATTATATTTTATAAAAGACATGGCGTACAAAACAAAAGAAAAGTAATGAAGTTTAAGCAGTCTGTCATGTATCTATGATGTACCTGTAGAAAAAAGCATGTCATAAGTATGGTTTACGAAGGGTTAGGCAAAGGTAAAATTTCTTGCCCAGTACCAACTTTACATTATATACTACCATTTCTCCTATCTTTATTACTATTGTTTTAAATTATCATTGGACCACCGCCATACCGTCTTGCATCACATTTACATCGTTCTTCCTTGTGGTTATTCTACTATGCATTGGTTCATTGCTGCTTACAAAAAGTACGATATGAATAAATGCTTGAAAGATAACACCGCTATAAACTAATCATTAAATAATTGTACTGTAATAAAAAGACCCTTGCATCATATAAAATACCCACACATAATGTACACAATATATCTAAATAGTTAAATCACTCGTGTTTAAGTAGTCCACTCTTCGGTATTGACAGAAGCACTGCGTTGCGTGAAATTTTAGTATTAAATGCTATGAAGTTGTAAGTCCTTGAAATAACCGCAGCTATTATTTCGGACTTTTTGTGTTCCTTTTTTTTTAAGTTGTCATAATACGTTTTGTGTTGAGTATGAGTTAAACAACGATTTCTTGAAATGATTTTGAAGAAACTCATGCAAAGTATTTATTAGTATTTATATCATACCCGATCTTCCAAGCTCTTCCATTTTACTCTCTCCATTTCGACAGTAATTGTCCCTGAAAATTAAGTGCAAGTCTCCCCACCCTGTTGATCGTTTCGTAAATGCTTTCATTTTCTCATGTTTTTCGTTTACTGGTGTCCATGTTTCACTTCCGTGTAATACTGTTCCCTAAACGTACTGATCAAGAAACATTTCTTCGAAATCTTGGCCGGTATCTTACCTAGAGAGAAACGTTCTTCACGTGCACCATTCTGTCCGTTAGACGTTTGTCTTGTCTCAGACATCTTATATAATATTGTTTTTCGTCTGCTTGACCCACATTTTGCTCTTAGCAAACCGACCAGCTCATTTTACTGCCCTCCAGCGAGAAAGGTATTTGCGAGGCTGTGTGTTGGTATTTGCTTGTACTCCAATTGCTTGTACAACACACTTTCACTGCCTTAATTGTCCCTTCGATTCGTAAATCAAACATATGAGACAAAAACTACAACCTCATTAAATACGGCCTGTTTTTCTTAATTTTTGCTTTCATTTGACACCCCCCCCCCCCCCTACGTCAGTGCGTACTGTACGTTATGCTTGTTCTCTTATCTCCTCAGAATTTCTGACATTTTTAAATTTCACGTTGTTCAAGAGCTACGCAGAATGAACAGATATAGGCTTATTTCAACGCATCTTAGTTTTGTTTAATGTATAGAATAAAGTCATAGATTCGTCCCCAACTCTTCTGAAATTGAAACGATCGAATGAGTGGAGCACTATGTAGTATTCTGATTTCCTGTCCTACTTTTGTATGGAATGAAAAAATAACATTTTCGTCCATATGGAAGTCTGACTACGTTTCCATAGCTTTATTTAGGGCAGCAGACTGAATAAGCTTCTTTTCTTACGTCTGCCAATGACTTTAGTGATTAAGAAAGTGGGTCTTCGATACCTCCTAGATTGTATGAGCTAAACACATTCAATTTATCGTACAAATTCTAATAGTAACAATGCATCACGTATTTCTGTCACAACTTCTTTCTCCTTATGTTTTCCTAAGCATAATTATTTCTCTCTTTAGTGTATTAATTTTTTCTACTGAGCTGCCCTCTGTATTTTTGCATAGAGCAGCTGTCATGCCGTATGAATTTCTATTTCATCTAATCAGAGTCAGATTTGTCCTTGTCACACGTCATAGTAAAGTTTCTCCTTTTTTTAAAATCTCTTATTACCCAACGTTATAACTATAACGATTACTGTCTGAAATATTCGATCATCTCATCAGACAGTCTGTCTGACAAATCACAATATTTCTTTCACGTATGCCGTCCTACGCCGTGATTATTTTAAATGGATGCACCAGTAGAACTAAGTTTATCTCTCTTTTCGTTTTTTTTTAGGTTATATTCACAGAGTTATTTGCCTTATTCACCATCTCAGTATGTCACATTCCAGTCTCTCTTTTCCATCAGTTTTTCAGACCTTTCTTGTGTTATGCCACCCTGATGTCTTTCTTAAATGCTTTTCAGCATCTTATCGTCAGTTTATGAGATAGGCACATAAACTTCTACAATGTGATTCCAACTGTGATCAGAATAATTATACAGCTATACAATGAGTTTTTTGTCACAGCATACGCGGGAGGGCAGACTCTCTTCCCTCTTAACGTACGTTTACGAGTATCATTAGCGTACAACAGACGACACAAAGTACACAGACTTTCGACATCAATGTTACGTTCCACCATTATTTAAAAGGAGGACTACAATATGGATTATGTTATTACCGATAAAACTGTGTAGATCAGGGATTCAAAAATGTGATAATATCTGGACATTTCAGTTTGTTTGCTTATCACGCAAGCAAGAGCAAGTAAGGAATAAATCGATCACAGACACACAGTCACACTTTTGAAACGTTTTAGCTTATACCTGGGAACATAAAGATGAAAATTATGCTCACTATGTATCACAAAATGTAGCTTTCCTCCACTTTCATTGCCTAACCAAGCAGGCGGAGCCTTTCGTTGTAGAGTTCTCAGGTCGTTTCAGCCAAATCTTTGTGGTGTTGTCTAGGGGCAAGGTGTTCCCAATTGAAAACAGTTGGAAATTATCATTTTCTTCCTTTGGCTTACGACGATGGTAAATTGCCTGGAAACCTATATCAGAATATAGAGCTTCTTTCTTTTCTGATTATTATCTTTTACACAGTTCATACCCAAAAATGAGGGCAAGTTGGCTAGAATTTGTTTCCTCTGTAATCCGACTAAGTCTTGGGTGGGGTAAAGGGTTCGCATTTGGGAATATTTGTAGTGAGCTTTTTCCGGTTCCAACAATCTCCTGATAGCAAACGATAAAACAGTATTACGACTGGCATTTTAATAGTAACTGTCCACTATTCTTTCTATTTCAGTGTAAAATATAATCACGAGAATTTCTTATTTACTTTCTGTGATACCGCCTTTCACTATTGAGTGTATTTCATATATTCGTGGTCTCCATGTGCGTGTGGGTTCACCTTTGGAATGCATTACAGCAGCGATTTCGCACGGCATGACTTCCACAAGTTCTTAGCAACTTTCAAAAGGTATGTGGCACCTGCTGTCTAACCACAAGTTGCCCAAACCATTTCAATTAAAGGTCGGTGGTTTGTAGGCACGAAGCAGACTCCGTGTAGCGTTCCAATAGTGTTCCATCGGGTTCCGATCAGGCGAATTTGGTGACCAAAACTTGAACGAGATCCATTATCATGCTCCTCAAACCACTGTGACACGAATTTGGCTCTGTGACACGAATAGTTAATTTGCTGGAAGACGCCGCGGCCGTCGGGACAGACGTTAAGCATGAAGGGACGAAGGCGGTCCGTAATGACTTTCACGGTGTCCACAGTTGTGATGACGTCTTCGATTACTACCATAGGTGCCATGGAAGCCTACGTGAATGTCGCTCATAGTACAATACCGCCCTCGTCGGTCTGAAGAATGAGGAGGTCCTTATTTCGAGCAGCCGTTCCTCTGGATAACGTCGTGTCCGGGCACGACCGTCGGCCTGCTGTAACAATAAACGTGATTCGTACGAGCAGGCGACAGAATTCCATTCATTGATGGCCCATTATCGATTATCCCGTGGCAGACGCAGTCGTAAGTGACTATATCGACTACATGGGAATATGGACTGTGTAATACCGATCCCCATGATCAACACATGACCAACAATGAGCACTAAACGGTGTACCTACACTGACACTGTAATCTGTCATCAGGTCTGCCACAGATCACCGTTTATTCTGCTTCACAAAGCAGACAAATCTCTGACCTCCACGTTCTGTGATGGACCTGGATGTTCAGCATTCGTGCGTTCACCGTCCTTGAACCATATTCCGTTCATGCTCACGACAGTAAAATGCTAACAGCCGACTACCCTCAGCTGTTCCAGGATCCTAAGTCCCAAGCGACGGGCCATAACAATCTATCCTTTGTCAAAGTCGCTTTTGTCAATGTATTTAGTACCTTTTCTGCTGAATATAACAACAAACACGCATTATGAATGTTTGGACTCTCGTAAAATCCACGTTAAATTTACAGAGGACATCAGGGGAAAATATAGAGTCCGGTGACCTCGAAGATGGTATTGTGTAGCCAGCACGAGGGTCCCCTGTGGTACCACCGGCGGCGTTGTCGGCTGTTTTTTTTTTTTTTTTTTTTTTTTTTTTTTTTTTTTTTTTTTTTTTTAGGGAAGAATCACGCAGACCAGTCAAAGTGCAACCACCTGACATAAAGTTATCGGCTTTGCTGAGCTCCGGTGAGATCTGCGTCCAAGGACATGCGCTTACATGCGCTTCGTTAATGTAGTAACAAGTGGGTCATAACTACAACTGTCGCTACAGATGTGGACATGATTTGGAGTCGTGACCCAGCTGGCGATATAACAAGTGTTCTTAGACAACGTGGGAAATCTGTGATGCATGAACTCCTTGTTGCACTTGTGATTGTTTTGCTAATAATCAGAGACGGGAAATTTGGAAGGATGCCTTTTTATATGTGTAAAATCTGTCATCAGTTTTAACGTGACTTGTATGATTTATATCTTTGTGATCCAAAACGCTAATGTTCTGTGTTGTCGTTTTCTGCGTTTTTTATATAAATGTCTAATTGCCGAAATAACTGTCTTTTGTTGCCTTCTTGACTATTAAAAACAGTTAACATCGCCATAAATAGAGGTAACAGGAAGTAAGTGTTAATTATGGCTTGTATTTATTTAGGTCCTAATTGGACCACAACTCCTTCAAAAACACCACTGAGTATTGGAATTAAAACATAGCTTCATTATAGTTCTAATTTTTTTCCTTTCTCTCAGTTTTCATTGCAACGTTGTTTTCCAACGTAGCTAGTTATATGCCGAAATTCACTGCCGCTTAACATTGTAAATTGTTAAGTTACGTGGATGCCTTCAGATCCGACTTATTTTCTACTCACGGTATAATACTTTTGTGTAAAGCATGTAAGCCGTCAATGAACTACGAAAAGAAATATTCCGCTTCTCAATATACCGGCACAACAAACCGAAAAAATGCAGTTTCTAAGGTTGCGAGAAAAGAAGATTCTCTTGATTCCAACGGCGACCGCAATATCGGGTCAAAAATCGCAATTTATATTCGACTTGTGTAAATCTTTCGTTGATGTCGGAATCACTTTGTGGAAGCTACGGAATCCTACATTAAGACAGTTTTTGGAGAAGTATCAACGTCCAGTGAGTCAAGATTTAGGAAAATGTTACTTCAGTGAATGTTACGATGAAGTAATACTAAACATTAAAGCAAAGTAGAAAAATTAAAAGACCTGGATTTCAATTGACGAGGCAGGTTATCCTATGGGCCAATTTATTGTCCGTGTCATATCTTTTTCATTAAATCCTCCAAGAAGTAAATTAATAAAACCATTCCTGTATACAACATAGAGACTGAAAAAAGTTTACAATTAAATTAACGCACAGTTATTTACCAATTCATTATGGGTAATGTGACCTGAAGAAATGCAATACAACAAGTATTACTTTTCATATCAGACACTACACCAAGTACGAAAAAGTTTGAGACAACTTTAAAAAGCGTTATTTACGTGGTGTCAGAGGAGATACTAAGCTTGTTTCCGGATGTCGACAAATTCATTTTTAGTGCTAAGAAGATCTTTTTGGCTGCCCCGTCAAAGATTCAAAAAATTAAAGGCATTACACCAGACATACCTCTTCCCCTATCATAACAGGACGGCGAACAGGAATTTCAGCAGTTTACTACACATTAATTTTCCCGAGTATGACGAATGTGGTAACCGCTGCGGCGGTTGAAGCATCTTTAACTGTAGCAACAAATAAACTTCTCGAATCTTCCGAAGTGGGAACCGACCTAACTTTCATTGTGGCCGTATTTGGTCTGCCAGCATTAAGAAACAGGGCAGCCTTTGATGAAGTCAGTGAAAATTGTTGATGATGCAGAGTAAAGCTTGGAGAGTATGCCAGGGAAATGGGGTTCATCACTTGTACTTTGGAAAAAGTGTAAAACTGTATATTTGAAAACTGCTGGTCAAGACAAATTTAGAAACTTTACGAATATTCTACGAAATGACAATTCTGTTGCAGCAGAAATAGACTCTACAATAGTTCAGTGTTTTAAAGTTACTCCATTACTTTTGTAGACGTGGAGACGTTATTTTATCAGGTGAAAAATACACTCCTGGAAATGGAAAAAAGAACACATTGACACCGGTGTGTCAGACCCACCATACTTGCTCCGGACACTGCGAGAGGGCTGTACAAGCAATGATCACACGCACGGGACAGCGGACACACCAGGAACCGCGGTGTTGGCCGTCGAATGGCGCTAGCTGCGCAGCATTTGTGCACCGCCGCCGTCAGTGTCAGCCAGTTTGCCGTGGCATACGGAGCTCCATCGCAGTCTTTAACACTGGTAGCATGCCGCGACAGCGTGGACGTGAACCGTATGTGCAGTTGACGGACTTTGAGCGAGGGCGTATAGTGGGCATGCGGGAGGCCGGGTGGACGTACCGCCGAATTGCTCAACACGTGGGGCGTGAGGTCTCCACAGTACATCGATGTTGTCGCCAGTGGTCGGCGGAAGGTGCACGTGGCCGTCGACCTGGGACCGGACCGCAGCGACGCACGGATGCACGCCAAGACCGTAGGATCCTACGCAGTGCCGTAGGGGACCGCACCGCCACTTCCCAGCAAATTAGGGACACTGTTGCTCCTGGGGTATCGGCGAGGACCATTCGCAACCGTCTCCATGAAGCTGGGATACGGTCCCGCACACCGTTAGGCCGTCTTCCGCTCACGCCCCAACATCGTGCAGCCCGCCTCCAGTGGTGTCGCGACAGGCGTGAATGGAGGGACGAATGGAGACGTGTCGTCTTCAGCGATGAGAGTCGCTTCTGCCTTGGTGCCAATGATGGTCGTATGCGTGTTTGGCGCCATGCAGGTGAGCGCCACAATCAGGACTGCATACGACCGAGGCACACAGGGCCAACACCCGGCATCATGGTGTGGGGAGCGATCTTCTACACTGGCCGTACACCACTGGTGATCGTCGAGGGGACACTGAATAGTGCACGGTACATCCAAACCGTCATCGAACCCATCGTTCTACCATTCCTAGACCGGCAAGGGAACTTGCTGTTCTAACAGGACAATGCACGTCCGCATGTATCCCGTGCCACCCAACGTGCTCTAGAAGGTGTAAGTCAACTACCCTGGCCAGCAAGATCTCCGGATCTGTCCCCCATTGAGCATGTTTGGGACTGGATGAAGCGTCGTCTCACGCGATCTGCACGTCCAACACGAACGCTGGTCCAACTGAGGCGCCAGATGGAAATGGCATGGCAAGCCGTTCTACAGGACTACATCCAGCATCTCTACGATCGTCTCCATGGGAGAATAGCAGCCTGCATTGCTGCGAAAGTTGGATATACACTGTACTAGTGCCGACATTGTGCATGCTCTGTTGCCTGTGTCTATGTGCCTGTGGTTCTGTCAGTGTGATCATGTGATGTATCTGACCCCAGGAATGTGTCAATAAAGTTTCCCCTTCCTGGGACAATGAATTCACGGTGTTCTTATTTCAATTTCCAGGAGTGTATGTTATCTGACAGGAGACTCTATATTACGCCAGAATATTTAAAAAGCTTTTGGTTCACATGCGCAACCAATAAAGCTATAAGGCACTGTAATACATAGGCTTCCTAGAAATATTTTCAATTTTCTGATAAGTGCAATAAGCATTTTGTTTAAAACTTCAGGTTACTTTAAAATATAACACAACATCGTCTAAGTAATGCAATCTTGTAAATAATGGGAATAACTTAGTTTCTCTGCATTGCCTTTTATTGCCTGTTTTAGAAATTTATAATGCCTTTTTGTCCATGTAGTCTCAGGTAATAATAAGTCCATTAATCGTCATCCAATTTTCTTCTGAGAAGCAGCAATTAATATCAGTTTCCATATCAGTAATTTTTGAGAACATTTATAGTGGAGAAAAGTGGTCTGATAAAAAGTACTTTAGAAATGGGCACAAACAGACTCGACCGAAAAAAAATACGCTTTCTGACAACCGGTTTCGGTCAGTTTTTGACCACCTTCGGACCCTCTTACCACGAACATTAACTGCAACAGCAGAGGTTCGTGTAGTTACAACGTCTGCTTCATTCACCACCACCGTCTACAAACATGGTTTGATGCTCTGAAGGTAGTCAAATACTGACCGAAACTGGTTAAAAAAAAAAAAAAAAATTCAGCTGTGACTGATTGTGTTCATTTTTAAAGCAATTTCCATGTATTTGATCACTGGTATGAATATCAATCTGCACTAATTCAAAATTTATAGAAAAACAATATTCGTTAGGTACTGCTATGTTCTCAGTTCGCTACTTATGATTTCTATTGACCGCCTGGACGCGCCTGACACAACAAATTACGTAAGTGTACCAGTTGTTTTCAGCCTTGCATTCACTGCATATTTGATGTTCGTGGATCATTCTGAAAACAGTCTGTGGCTAACGATTCAATCATTGTCATTGCTGAGTATCCCTAAATAGAGCCCACAGCTAGGAGGTCTCGTCCGTGAAAGAAGGAAAAGGAACTTTTATAAATTTCTGGGATGGGTCCAATACTGATTTACCAAGTACAGTTCATTTTTTTCCCAATTCTATTATTTCTCCTGTGTCTTCCTGCATTGCTGTAAAAGGTCCATTACAACGAGTTACTTGATTTCTTTGATGAAAATAATTGTATCATCTTAGGAATGTACCATTCATTCATCTGATATTATTCAGTATTGCTTTTTTGCTGATTATGTTTCAAAATTAGTGCTCTGTACTTCAGCTGAGCTGTTGTCTCTTAAACAACTGTTTCAGATCAGTATCAAAATTGAAATCATCATGTGTTCATAATATATACAGAAAATAGTAATTGGTATCTGCTACCTCTATCCTTTTTCATATCAGTTCAGGTTTGACTGATGTGGTTTTATTGATGAAGTTTTTATGTTGTCTTCTTGGCAAGAACAATTATAAATAAGTGCATAAAGAAAGAGATCTGTGTCAAGATTGTCTAACGATATGAATACTGTTTGGAGTTTAGCGATTTCTTGAGAACATTCTCTGACCTTAGTCTTTTTGTATAAAATAGGCAATGTTTTTGGAATGTTCCTTTTTGTACCACATTTCATAACACATACTGAGGCAAGGAAATGTTCCTTTATTAATTAAGTTATAAATACACATGGGTTTCATATCACATATATAAAACATATTTATATACATTTGTATCAACTATATACTATAGCAATTTCTAATTTACATTTTTAGACATCATGCAAAAAATGTATTTTTTGAAAGGAAGAACTGCTTTAGCAAAGCACCGTGATTACGTGCGGAATTGTGAGTTTGGTTAGTCATAAGCCTCTGAACGCATATTGCTCACAATGTCTCGGATTTCTCCGTTTACAAAAAATTTAAGTAAGGTACCCGAAGGACACAAGCGCAAGGGAAATTTCCGAAATTTATAATATTCTTTTCATTCACCTTTTCTTCAATGTGTGAGGAAGCATTGATCGACTAACATATGCATAACCAATTATGAAATACTATAAGTCTTAACAGACATCACCCTGTGTAACTTTTAGCGCTTTACTAACTTCTGCACGTTAGTATCTTAAGGTGATTCTTCTCTAGCTTAAAAAAAAAGCTGTACAAATTTACATTCTTATTTACACGATAAATTAGAATGGGGCAGTAATGAAATACCCACTTCAGTCTCTATACGTGGACTCACATATCCCTCTATCCTATTGTAGATATATCTGAAGTTGTATAATAATAGAATGTCATCATATGATTAAAATATTTGAGAGTGGTGCGAACTGACGATCGTCCAAATCTGTTATTTTCCAGTTTGTAAGAGCCAGTACTGTTGTTCAGTAACCATATGGAACGATGAACGTCTCCTGCACTCAGTCACCTTTACAGGTATGATTACTTATTGTAAGTGTAGGTACAAATAGTTAAAATGTTTCTAGGCATTTCAATGAAACCTCAGTCGCTACATTTTTGTAGGGCGTCAGTTGTTTCTGTAATTTGCACTGCTCGGAATATTGGGATCGGCAGTACATTTGTAGTGACAATGTTCGACGAAAGGGGAAAGTGGGGCTTGATCGAGGTGAGAATGGAGATGGAGAGAGAGAGGGGAGAGAGAGAGAGAGAGAGAGAGAGAAAGAGAGAGAGAGAGAGAGACCACGTTGGCAGTAGGTGGACGGGCGCGAGGTTGGAGCATGTTGTTGCAGTGGAGGGTGCCCTGGCCTACTCGTCTGGGAAGAGCAGGTTGAAAGGTATCCTCGCCAGCACTTTGTTCGCCTCGTTCCTCATCACTTTGTCCCAGCCCTCATTGGCAAATGGCAGCAGTTCGGTGTACAGCACTGGCCAAAATTCATTGGCAAATGCCAGTGCCGCTTTGTCTGAAACAGAATGGCTTTGCGTCAGTAAAACTCTCTTGGTTTCTGTCAAATAATTCATCCATCTGTTTACTTGTTTACTTATTCAATTTTTATTTTGGGGCGCTCTTGAATCAGGAACCATATATATTTTCGAAGCTTAATCTCTAAATTCTTTAGTCAAATTACATATATGTGTCACTCCTTGAACAGTTGATGTTAAGAAATAATTACTGTAGTGCGGTAATAATTATAAGAGAAGGAAGAAAAACAATTTAAAAAAATACAGATCACAAGCAAATATATTCCCCCCCATGAACCATGGACCTTGCCGTTGGTGGGGAGGCTTGCGTGCCTCAACGATACAGATAGCTGTACCGTAGGTATAACCACAACGGAGGGGTATCTGTTGAGAGGCCAGACAAACGTGTGGTTCCCGAAGAGGGGCAGCAGCTTTTTCAGTAGTTGCAGGGGCAACAGTCTGGATGATTGACTGATCTGGCCTTGTAACAATAACCAAAACGGCATTGCCGTGTTGGTACTGCGAACGGCTGAAAGCAAGGGGAAACTACGGCCATAATTTTTGCCGACGGCATGCAGCTTTACTGTATGATTAAATGATGATGGCGTCCTCTTGGGTAAAATATTCCGGAGGTAAAATAGTCCCCCATTCGGATCTCCAGGCGGGGACTACTCAAGAGGATGTCGTTATCAGGAGAAAGAAAACTGGCATTCTACTGATCGGAGCGTGGAATGTCAGATCCCTTAATCGGGCAGGTAGGTTAGAAAATTTAAAAAGGGAAATGGATAGGTTAAAGTTAGATATAGTGGGAATTAGTGAAGTTCGGTGACAGGAGGAACAAGACTTCTGGTCAGGTGACTACACAGTTATAAACACAAAATCAAATAGGGGTAATGCAGGAGTAGGTTTAATAGTGAATAGGAAAATAGGAATGCGGGTAAGCTACTACAAACAGCATAGTGAACGCATTATTGTGGCCAAGATAGACACGAAGCCCACACCTACTACAGTAGTACAAGTTTATATGCCAACTAGCTCTGCAGATGACGAAGAAATTGAAGAAATGTATGATGAAATAAAAGAAATTATTCAGATAGTGAAGGGAGACGAAAATTTGATAGTCATGGGTGACTGGAATTCGAGTGTAGGAAAAGGGAGAGAAGGAAACGTAGTCGGTGAATATGGATTGGGGCTAAGAAATGAAAGAGGAGACCGCCTGGTAGAATTTTGCACAGAGCACAACTTAATCATAGCTAACACTTGGTCTAAGAATCATGAAAGAAGGTTGTATACATGGAAAAACCCTGGAGATACTAAAGGTATCAGATAGATTATATAATGGTAAGACAGAGATTTAGGAACCAGGTTTTAAATTGTAAGACATTTCCAGGGGCAGATGTTGACTCTTACCACAATCTATTGGTTATGACCTGTAGATTAAAACTGAAGAAACTGCAAAAAGGTGGGAATTTAAGGAGATGGGGTCTGGTTAAACAGACTAAACCACAGGTTGTACAGAGTTTCAGAGACAGCACAAGGGAACAATTGACAGGAATGGGGGAAAGAAATACAGTAGAAGAAGAATGGGTAGCTTTGAGGGATGAAGTAGTGAAGGCAGCAGAGGATCAAGTAGGTAAAAAGACGAGGGCTAATAGAAATCCTTGGGTAACAGAAGAAATAATGAATTTAATTGATGAAAGGAGAAAATATAAAAATGCAGTAAATGAAGCAGGCAAAAAGGAATACAAACGTCTCAAAAATGAGATCGACAGGAAGTGCAAAATGGCTAAGCACGGATGGCTAGAGGACAAATGTAAGCATGTAGAGGCTTATCTCACTAGGGGTAAGATAGATACTGCCTACAGGAAAATTAAAGAGACCTTTGGAGATAAGAGAACCACTTGTATGAATATCAAGAGCTCAGATGGAAACCCAGTTCTAAGCAAAGAAGGGAAAGCAGAAAGATGGAAGGAGTATATAGAGGGTCTATACAAGGGCGATGTACTTGAGGACAATATTATGGAATTGGAAGAGGATGTAGATGAAGATGAAATGGGAGATACGATACTGCGTGAAGAGTTTGACAGAGCACTGAAAGACCTGAGTCGAAACAAGGCCCCGGAGTAGACAACATGCCATTGGAACTACTGACAGCCTTGGGAGAGCCAGTCCTGACAAAACTCTACCATCTGGCGAGCAAGATGTATGAAACAGGCGAAATACTCTCAGACTTCAAGAAGAATATAATAATTCCAATCCCAAAGAAAGCAGGTGTTGACAGATGTGAAAATTACCGAACAATCAGTTTAATAAGCCACAGTTGCAAAATACTAATATGAATTCTTTACAGACGAATGGAAAAACTAATAGAAGTCGACCTAGGGGAAGATCAGTTTGAATTCCGTAGAAATACTGGAACACGTGAGGCAATACTGACCTTACAACTTATCTTAGAAGAAAGATTAAGGAAAGGCAAATCTACGTTTCTGGCATTTGTAGACTTAGAGAAAGCTTTTGACAATGTTGACTGTAATACTCTCTTTCAAATTCTAAAGGTGGCAGGGGTAAAATACAGGGAGCGAGAGGCTATTTACAATTTGTACACAAACCAGATGGCAGTTATAAGAGTCGAGGGACATGAAAGGGAAGCAGTGGTTTGGAAGGGAGTAAGACAGGGTTTTAGCCTCTCCCCGATGTTATTCAATCTTATATTGAGCAAGCAGTGAAGGAAACAAAAGAAAAATTCGGAGTAGGTATTAAAATCCATGGAGAAGAAATAAAAACTTTGAGGTTCGCCGATGACATTGTAATTCTGTCAGAGACAGCAAAGGACTTGGAAGAGCAGTTGAATGGAATGGACAGTGTCTTGAAAGGAGGATATAAGATGAACATCAACAGAAGCAAAACGAGGATAATGGAATGTAGTCGAATTAAATCGGGTGATGCTGAGGGAATTAGATTAGGAAATGAGACACTTAAAATAGTAAAGGAGTTTTGCTATTTGGGGAGCAAAATAACTGATGATAGTCGAAGTAGAGAGGATATAAAATGTAGACTGGCAATGGCAAGGAAAGCGTTTATGAAGAAGAGAAATTTGTTAACATCGAGTATAGATTTAAGTGTCAGGAAGTCATTTCTGAAAGTATTTGTATGGAGTGTAGCCATGTACGGAAGTGAAACATGGACGATAAATAGTTTGGACAAGAAGAGAATAGAAGCTTTCGAAATGTGGTGCTACAGAAGAATGCTGAAGATTAGATGGGTAGATCACATAACTAATGAGGAAGTATTGAATAGGATTGGGGTGAAGATAAGTTTGTGGCACAATGTGACCAGAGGAAGGGATCGGTTGGTAGGACATGTTCTGAGGCATCAAGGGATCACCAATTTAGTATTGGAGGATAGCATGGAGGATAAAAATCGTAGATGGAGACCAAGAGATGAATACACTAAGCAGATTCAGAAGGATGTACGTTGCAGTAGGTACTGGGAGATGAAGAAGCTTGCACAGGATAGAGTCGCATGGAGAGCTGCATCAAACCAGTCTCAGGACTGAAGACTACAACAACAACAACAAGCAAATATATTAATTTTTGTCAACTGCAGTAATCAGAGGATATTGGGTTGAATAGACAGTGACAGTGCCTGTAAGCGATAAGAAAGAGAAAGGACAGTGTTTCAGTAGATGATTGCTTGGGTGAGGTGAAGGTGAACGAGGTTACTCATAGTGAACTAACCCGTTGACAACTTTACTGGAAAGTTTGCTGTTGTGTAGGAGAGATACCATTAGCTGTCTTCTAAAACTACATTTTATATTAGTTTCTATGGGATTCTGAGAAGGGTTATCTTAGAAAAAATAAGTTACTGAAAGGTGATCCCTGGGAACAAGAATTCAGTTTTAGATTGAAGAAAAATAAGAAGGGCTGTATTAGCTGAGCAGAATACAAGACAAATGAAAGTAACACAATCTCTATGATTCAATGTGAAAGATTTGTGAGCTAATGGCACTACAGTCCTGGGTTGAAGAAATGTGTGAAAGCTCTGTGATATGTACTTCCTACTGACACACCTGTTTGTGGATTTGTTTGCCCCACAAATGGGTTTTTGTATTTTCCCCTGCTAATGCAGAATGTAAAAAAAAACTATATTACATACATGGACAGCTAAAAACAGCTGTGTATGTGAATAACTAAAAACTGCATAATTCATCCTTTGATGTCAAATTATACAAAATAGAAAAATAGTTATTTCAAGTATGGAAATAAGCATTTACTACTTACTAACAAACTGCAGCATTGAAACTATAATGAGTTACAAACTTTTCCAATTTGATTATACTAATATGGGTTCCATTCAATCTTTTACTACATATAAGTAATGTTTCTTGAGTGTTTTTCTCAGACTGTCTCTAAATCCATCCTAGTTTACACATAGATTGTGAAATAACTTACTGTACATGAATACATCTACATGTCTGACACTACCATGGGGTTTATGCAAATGCTTTTCCACTGTAAAAATATTATTTGAGTAGTGAGTTTGGTGTTGGTTCACTTTGATGAATGAAACTGACATTTTCAAGGATATACATACATGATACTGGTAAGACATTTGGTTCATGTAATAGGTTGTTGGTATTAGAGGGTAATGAATATTCCTCCATTTTTTCATACTTACTTTTCTGCATGAGGGATATATATCTGTAATTCACACCCCAGAAACGGATACCTTATGACATGAGTGACTACACCAATGAAATCACATTATTTTGAGCATTTATTATCACAGACTTGGTTCAGGAAACAAACTGTAGCGAAAGCTACTTCATCTGATTGAAAGTCTTTATTTGTGTGTAAGGTATTGTAAGGTGTCATCTGTCCACATACTTAATTTTTTTTTTTACTTTTCTTAGTTGATGACGGTACTGTCAATGACTATACAATCAATTTGACGTGGTTATTGCCGCAAAGAAGTAAAATTTATGCATGCAACCTTTGCTTTGTTCAGTAACACTTTCTTGATATTAAGGAAACTTATTGCCCTGTGGCTGGTGTTATCAATCATTTTTCTTAGTTCTTCTAGCAAGTAATTAGAGAGGACATTTGTGTCACCACCAAAGATTATAAGAAACCCATTGTTAATGTAGCTTGCAGGTGATTAGCAAAAACTATAGAGGTAAGTGGACTGAGTATTGATCCCTGTGACATTTGTTTGCTGGACTGTACAGTTTCCCCATTTTGTGGTGTAATTACTACTCTTTGTTTTCAGTCATTGTATGTGACCCTTATCCCAAAACTGAGCATTTTTAGTAGTAGTAGTAAATCATGGCCTATGAGATAAAATGCCTTGGTGAGATCCAGCACTAAGTGGAGTACATATTTCATTTAACAATGAGTGTAAGGCACCATAACAGACGTTCCTCTACTGTAGCCAAACTGTTGTTGACTGACTAGGCAGTTAAAAAAATTAAAACCTGATCATATATTGTTTTTTCAATGGTCTTTGAGAGATTTGGTGAGACAGATGTATACCTATAATTATTTTTATCAATTTTAAACAATGGAACAATTTTTGCTGCTTGGGACCATTAAGACGTAGCCTGATTGAACAGTTAATAATGCACTCAATGGAGAAGATATAACAGGACACATTTGTTTCAACACATTGTCAGATACAACATCAAAGTGAGTATTGTGTGAATTTGATATCTGTTTTATAATTTTCCTGATTTTACTAGAGGGAGGAACACTGATTTTACCATCCCTGCTACTTCCAAGCATTCTGACACTGCAGCTCTGTTGACTAAGACAATTTGTCACCAATGTTAGTTAAATGAAGGTTTAAAACCTGTGATATAGGCTTAGGATTGGCTATTTCAGCTTCTAAATGATTAATAAATATTAATGACTCATTCTTGGATTTTAATCCCACAGTATTATTTATAGTTCTCCACGTGGCTTTCGTTGTGTTATTTCAGTTTGTTACAAATTCTTGGTAATATATTTTCTTGGACTAAGAATTAGAAGTTTAATTAGCTGCTGAAGTACCCAACATATTCAGAATGACAGAGTGTGGTTTAAAGGAGACTGAATTATAGGTTTTCAGTCTAATTGGATGCAAAACTGTAGCATATTATTGCAAAACTGATGATAAAAGTGGGGGAGTAGCAAGATATGTAGACAGCAAATTAGGGGACTGAACTCCACAAAAGATCTCAAATTGCGCAGATTTTTACTTAGGAGCAGCAGTAGTACAAATGAAGTTCACAGGGGTAAAATATCTTTTAATAGGCATATATTGATCATCTATCTCAAGTTTTGAAAGATTTTTATTAGAAGTTGATGTGCTCCTACACAAAGTCATGAAGAAATACATTTATTTCTGTAGTAATAGTAGGTTACTCAAATATAGCTTTGCTGAAAGACAGTGGCTACACAAGAAGTTTTCATAATATTATGAGGACATTCAATCTCCAGTTTCATGTAAAAACTCCAATAAGATATACAGAAATATCAAGTACATTAAAGTCCATATTCTCTCAAATACACCCAGAGATTCAGGTTGTGAATACCATTATTACAGACCATTTTGGACACACAACTGAACTGAAAAAGGACATAAACAGTGAGGACAACATAGTGACTAAATTTAGACAAATTAAACTTTTTGCCAAAATCTGAAAAGTGGAATGATGTATACACAGAAAACAGCAAAAACACCACATAGATGTAGCTTGTTCTAAAATATACAGAAATGCTTGGATTAAACCAAACAAAAAAATGGTACATCAGAGATAATAACTAGCAAGATAAAAGGCATGACAGTCATGTGGCTTACAGATGCAAGAAGAAAGCATAAACTAGGATAATAAGAGAAGCAATGGGTAGTCACAAAGAGCTCAAAATGGAGAATTCTTCTAGCTTCTCTAAAATAGCTTGGAAATTAAATAAATGAGAACAGAAAAGATTCACATGTCTTAAAAAATACAAATATAAAACTGAAAAGAGATTGGGGCAAAGTTAAAGGCTCACAACAACTGTGTAATGTTTTCAATCACCATTATATTGCTATAGTGGAGACACTTCTGAAACAAAACATAACAGAAGCAAAGAGATGGAAAGTCTCAAAAGGGTGGCTGAGAGTTTATACCTACACCTTACTGATTAACTGGAAGTTTCAAAATAACTGGAGTTCTAAAAAATAAAAATCCAGAGGGTCTGGATGGCACATAAGCAAAAATTGTTGAAATACTATGCTAGCTATTTTGCAAAGCCTCTGACATTCCTGATAAATTTAGTAATGAAGGAAGAAGTGTTCAGAAAATGATTAAAAATTAGCAAGGTGGTGCCATTAGTTAATGGTGTGGAAAAAGAAGGTCCACTAAACTATAGACACTGTGCTAGTTTCCTTGCAAAGGCTCTTACATTCCTGATAAATTCAATAATGAAGGTAGAAGTGTTCCCAAAATGTTTAAAAAGGAGCAGGTAGTGCAACTATTTAAAGCTGGGGTAGAAAGAGGTCCAGGAAACTATAGTCCCATAACAATCACAACTGTTCACTCTCAGTAAAAGAAGTGACTAAAGATAGAATTACAAACTTCATAGGAAAACAAAACATCCTAAATGGAGCACAACATGGGTTTAGAAAGGAGAGATCCACTAAAACTGCAGTGGCAAACTTCATAACACACATCACTGAGGCCCTGGATCATCAGAAGAAAGTATTTACTGTGTACCTAGACCTCTGAAAAGCTTTTCTTTGTGTCGTCATAAAATTTTCTAGAGATACTGGACTGCTCTGGCACAAGAGGAAAAGCTGTGAATGTTATAAAACCATTCATTGAAAACAGACAAATGTGCTGAAATAAAACACAAATCCACATATACAGAGAAAAATCTCCACTCTCATACTCTGCAGGTAAAATATTAAGTAGTCTTGTCTAAAAATGATATGTCCACTGCAGTAAATGAAAAGGCATACCGATGACACAACATTCCTTCTATGTAGTGACATAACAAAGGATTTGGAAAAGCGAGCTTGAGAGAGCAGGCAAATGGAGACGGTTATTTTAAATAAAATAATTTACCGATCAGCAGGAAGCAAACAATGTGTAGAAAATTAGAAACAAACAGAACTAATAGCTCAGAGGGCTGTATTCTTAGTATTGGGGATGTAGACTTAAACAAAGTAGACAGTAACAGGTTTTTGGAAATAGAAACGCATAAATTTCTGATATGGGAAAAACACATTGATAAGATATTTTCAAAAATAAGTTCAAATATATTGTTAATAAAAAATGTGCTATCCAGTGCACACAAAAACCTTGCTACAAGTGTACTACAGATTTATCTTCTCACACATATTGTATAGTATACCACTATGGGGTGGAGCAGCAGGTATGTACATTTAGAGAATATTAAAATTTCAAAAGAAAGCCATCAGATGCATGGCAAAATAAACATCATGGGAATCCTGCAGAAACACATACAGAGAATTTAAAATAATAACATATATGCAGCAAAAGGTAGAAAATGACTGATATTGACTCTACAAACTCAGGAAGCTAATTTTATAACAAACTACCACTTAGCATGGAGAGTACAAAGGAACTGAGCACCCTCAAAGGAAAACTGAAGGAACATCTCATCTCTGGACATTGGTACAACGTGAAGCAGTACTTCCAGGCAGGTCAATAAGAGAAATGTAAATATAGGTGGAAATGGTGTAAATCAGTTCCTTTTTCATGTGGAAACAAAGTTACTGAAAGTTCAGTGTTGAAAATACAGAAAACATATAGAGCAAGCGTATTTTGTGCAAATGTCATTTAAATGAGTTTTGTCTACACATAAATACCTAAATTTTCTGCAGTACAGATAAAAATAAATTACCTAAAAACCAATTTCAGTTTATATAAATGTATTTTGCTATTTTCAGCCATATAGCAAAAACAACAACTAAACTTTTCCTTTTGTATCCCATAGTGTTATGTAAATTAATGCATCGTATTAGCATATACTGTCACTGAAAGTTACTATATTATCTGTTAACATTATATGAAAATTATTATTGCGTATAAGTGACAAATTTATAAGGAATTTGTTCTGTATAAAATGGGCAACATGACATGTACAATATCATTATGAAATATGATCAATTGACAAAAATGAACTATAACTATGATTTTGCTAAGTATTTTCTAATACTGCTGTAATAAGCATCAAATGATTTTTATGATGTATTTTTATTCTGAATATATAGTAGCCTCTTATTTTTGCAGTATGTGCTTATAACTGGGGTTATCAAGTGGCTGTAGCTTTTATGTTTTTATTTTATTTTAGGGCATTGATTTTGATGTGAAGGCCACATCATAATAGTTCTGTAGTGCTCTAATGGGAACATCCACCTTTTACAGCCAAATTACTAGTGGAGTAAACACATTGCCAGTCTACTGTCGAAAGTAAATTCATTAGCTTAGTTACTTTGTCTGTTGATTTTCAGTCTTCTTTAAATCAGATTACTTACAAATTTTGATCAGACCAAATACTCCATTTCTGCTTTGTGAGGCACTGTCTAGGTATGTAAGAAAATTTAGAATGGTTTATATATTAAAATTTTCTACCAGTCAATGTATACAGTGAATGTCTACATTGCTTACATAACCTACACTGAATCCCTTTCTTTACTGAGTCAAGTTCTGATATGTAGTGAGACTGATTTCTTTCTTTTCACAAACTGCTTAAATGTTATGTGGATGTGGTAAATAGCTCAGCTTCATCATAGTCGTTCTCAAGGTTATACTAATAACATTATCAAAAGAAGTGAATACCAGAAGAGTTTCTATTTTACACACGTAATACTTCTGTACTGAATAAACTATAGTAGTGTAAGGTGATTAATTTGTGCCACCAGGTCCTTATGTGTTCATAACTTTAATACTACTCTGTCAAGTAGTCAACTTGTAGTGCAATAATGCTTCTAATGTTTAAAATTACCAGCATGAAAACTCTGCTTTCAATTAAAATTATTGCTTGAAATTTTTACTGGGCATTCCATTGACAAAGGAAATTGTGCTTAGGGATATTCAGAATCTGTGACCTCTTATAGCAGGGATTGTGGACCAAAGAAAAAAGTAAATGTTCGGGATATAATATGCACTTTGATATGAGATTTTCACAGAATGACTAATGATAACAACATGTAGCTATAGAAAAGTCTACTTGAGACACATAAACTTTATAAATGTGTATTGTGGTCTTTTGTTAACCATTTTGACATTTTAGCACTGGATTGGATTTACTGTGATATTTTAGTCCTTCAGTTCAATGACTAGATGGTCAGAACAAGGCCACAATATCAGAAATAAATGGTTCAGCAATTTAGAATATGCAGTGTTAACAATCTTAATATGAGAAGTTAAGAGATAATCGGGAAGCAGACATGAACAGGTTAAAGTTAGTTGATCACTATGTTACTACCCAAGTAGAGAAACATGGTGGAAGAGAAATATGTAAATAGATTCCATTGCACTGCATATATTCATCACATGCAGTGGTTGCTAGAAAATGTTAATACAGAAACCATGTTATGAAAGTACATATTCTATTAAAAGATAACATAACATTAGCATAATGAGTTTGGTAGCAGTGAAAGAGAAATAAATAGGTTACATAAAGGATCAAAGAGGAGACGTAAATGAAAGTGAGTAACCAAATTAAGGGTGAAGATTATAAAAGAAAAGAGAATTGTTATTAATGTGTATGTAACACCAAAAATACACTGCTATGAGCAATATAGTGAAATAACTTGTCCACTCAGATCTGTGCCACAAAACATCTCTATCAAGCTCAGTACAGATGAACACCATCAGCTCTAAAGCACAACATCACAAAATTTAGGATATATGTGAAAAGACTGAATATCTGACATGGTACATAAAAGATTCAAAATTTAATAGTCATGGGAGAGTTTAATATGACAGTTTGTGAGGTAAATGAACTATGAGTATATTACATGTTACAGCATGGTAATGGATGAAGAGACAGGCTTCTTAAAAATCTGCATTTTCTTTGAAATACAAATTTCCTCTTCTTCTAATAGCGAAAGGACAGAAATTATACTAGGAAATCATTAAGTTATAGTGAATGGCAGCTAATGTAATGGGTGATAGTCAGACAATACTTTGAAGATAAAAACCTAGGACTGTAAAATGCAGAGAATAAGGCAGCTCTGCAGTTTGATAGTCACACTTATAATCTGGTAATTACATAATGTACAAAACAACAGAAATAAAAAATTTGTAATGATCAATTTGCTTTAGCCAAAATTAAATTCAGCACAGATCTTACTCTTACATTTAATTTGCAGAAAATATATTTTCATTGAACATAGATGTAGATACATACTTGAAATTTATTTATGTCCATTGCCAGATCTTCATAGGTTAGGCAAAATATCAAGTACCAATTTCCAAAATAATTACAAGTACATAATGACAGTATCATGTGCCTCTGATTCTCTGAGGCTGACAATCTTAACTGTCTATATGCAGTGAATGCAACCAACAAAACGCCTATGGCAGATTTCTATGTTTAAAACAGATAAGAACATATTCATAATGAGGAAACATAATGGCTGATGAAGAAAGTACTTCAGCTAGACAAAATGAACCAACTGTAATAACTTGGTTACAGTAGGGAGAGTTGGTATAGGTTTGAGAGATGGATATATGTTGTACCGTAATCACATATAAAGATCAGGCTGAAGACATACAAAATACAATTGCAAAGAAAAAGAAAGATTTAGGCTTGAGATGGGGAGCTGCTACCATCTAACTTAGCAAGATTTGTAACAACTGCTCTCAAGTAAAGCAGTAGTTGCTACTGTGAATGCATCATGATCATTAAGATACTCTTATGAATGCAAGGGATCAAAGATTATTCAGTCCATGGAAAAATGTATAAAGCAGGATGCATAATTTGATAATATCAGAAAATTTATGTTCATACATGCACAGAACACATAACAAGATAAATGTGAGATAAATCACATATTAGCCAAGAATCTCAAGTATTTAAAATTTTTATGAGAGTAACAGGGGATATAATAACATTAATATCAACCAAACAATATCAAATGCAGTTATTTTTAATAGAATGATCATTTGTTTTTATACGAAATAAATAAGTTTGTAATAGTAATAAAACAGATGTAATAAGTAAGGGACAGGAAACCATTAATGCCTGGACATAGTTCCTGCTAAAGCTATTTTGTTACATGTTAACACTCATATATGAGTCATCACAGCTTGTGTATGTTAAATAAGTACACACAATTTCATTATATGGAAGATAAGTTAAGTAAGTTTTATGAATATGTTTCCTCTACTAACAGTTTTAATTTTTAACACTGACAATGTGGAATAAAATTGAAACAAAAATCATAAATTTAAATAATGACTAGTCACAAATTACTTTTCACTTAACTGCATAATCAAACAGTCTATCGCTAATTTATAGCCATGCACATCCTAAAAAGCCTGTTATATTAAATCCCAATTTCTATTGGAATTCTAGTCAAGATAAGCGTTGTAGAAACTACTATCAACTGATAATATCAGAATTACACCTAATCACAGTATACAGTAGTACATAAACCTGATCCATACTAGAAACTGGTAAAAATTCAAAGAATTTCAGCCCCATTTATTAAAAGCCTTGATATATTTTTACACAAAAGTTTCAAGGTGCTAACAGTCACTGGAAACATTATAGAAAATAAACACTCAGTAACACAGTTTAGTGAAAGGTAAATTTCTTACAGCATGAGGATAGGGGAAACTGATGAATGGACAGAGAAGATCAAAATTTGAATTAATTAAAAAGAATTTTCCATAGCATAGTGTCAACTATCACCAAAAGAAATTAATGGATCATTTATTATTATACAATATTTGATATAACGATGCTGATCTTCAGTCACAGAAACAGCACTGCATTCTAGCATCTAATAAAAGCGTGCTCACCAGTCCCCATCTTCTAAAAAAATTGAAATTTTTTTTGCTGATGCTGTTTACTTGTGCTTTGACTTTAGTAAACACCAAATGAGTTGGTCTCATAAAATATTTTATTACATCTGTTCTAGCTTTAACGAAAAGTTACTAGAGTGCAGACAAAGTGTCCATTGAAGCTTCCTAGTGGACTAAACTGTGTAGCTGGACCGAGACTTGAACTGAGGAGCGTTGCCTTTTGCAGGAAAGTGGTAACCAACTGAGCTACTTAAGCGTGACTCACAATCCATCCTCACAGTTTCACTTCCGACAGTACCTCATCTCCTACATTCCAAACTTTACAGACGTTCTGCAAAATTTGCAGGTCTATCACTTATGGAAGAAAGGATATTGCAAAGATATGGCTTAGCCATAGCCTGTGGCATGTTTCTAGAATGAGGCTTTCAATCTGCAATGTAGTGTGGACCGATTTGAGTCTTGGTCCAGCAAACCATTTTAATCTGCCAGAAAGTTTCATATCAATGCACACTTAGCTGCAGGGTGACAATTCATACTAAAACTATCTAAAATATACACTGCCTTATCATTGTGTGTCTTAGGGTCTGTCCAATGAAATTAAAGATTTAATACCAAAATTACATCTGGTTACCACATCGTTAATATCACTTTAGAAGATGGAATTTTATTTATTTATTTAGTGCCGCAAATGCAGCAAAATGTTTGAAGTATGATGTATTACTATGCCTCATCTTAATATGTTATTCCAATGCCAGATATTTGATTGCACTGTAGTTTAATTTACAATGCCTGACTTACCTGTTACGTTTGTAAAATTGTGTCAGTTGTAAATGTTATATTTCTATTTGAGTATATTTATACTTATTTTTAACATGGAAAAAGGTTTTCTTGGTGTGTAGTGTCCTATCATACTCTAATAAAAATATTTTCCAACATTCATGTCTCACATTATTTATACTCGTACTATTGAACACTTAATGTAAATGAGCATCTACTGGGAACTGCGCTATAGAATATGGCACATTCAATGCTAACAATGTAGAATCTCCATACTGTCTAAATCCTTGCATCCAATTGTCAGTGACAATCCTGAATGTACAGACACTCCTTTAGAAGGATTTTCCCAATTTGGTCCTAAATGTGCTGTTAAATACTGATCCTATTTATTTTTTTTAAATTACCTTATTTTGACAACTAGGAGACATTCTAATAGCAGGAAAGATAAGATTGAAGTGACACAGGTGAGTTGAGGCAGCAAGCAGTTATGTGGACTCAAAACTTAGGCTGAGCAGCTCACATCTAAAGAAAAACGCCAGAACTCTTAACATTTGCATGTTACAAATTGTTCTAATTCAAATTTGGATTTAGAGTATTTTGAAAAGCCTAACTGGTGTAAATACTATCAAGCTGTGGCTTTTATAGGTATGTGAAAACAACTGAATAGCGAAATATTTGACTTTTGCACAAGCATTATATCCATTCAATCAATTATAGGCCAACAGTGAGTATGAGTATGAAAACTGGACCAGAATTTTCCCTTTCTCATTGAAGTGAGATCATTAACTGCCATCTTTTTCTTATTCACTGGGAATATCAGCTTATTGCGTAGAAAAAATAGGAAATAATATGAGAAAATTACACCACTGTCACAGTGAATGTTCGATTATAAAGGATAGTCATATTTACAAACTAATTTGCTATTCGAATGTAAAATGACTCGGTCGATATTATTACAATTTATGGTGCAAATGGCCCATGGAACATGAGACTAACTAATTAGCTAAGGGGAATTTTTACTTGTGAGAAGTTTTTCACCTCTAAAAATTATAGTATAAGGACATGTAACCTTCAGAATAAAGACTGTACATTTGAACTTGCATACTTCTATTATAATTCATTATAATTTAACGAATACCGTACTGTTTGTTAGATGCAGGATTTGAAAGTTGCTTATCTCAATGTTATGTTTTGAAATTATTCTTGCTTCTGTGTATTGTAGATTTTATGCATACTGCAAGAATGTTCCATACCAAATGATATATTGGTGAAGGTATCATAGTCTTGGCCCACTGAGTAAAAGCAGCCTGCCAAGAGGTAATCTGGTGTGAATCAATAGTAACCCAGCATAACCATGTAGTCTCGGAATTGTGAGCAATCTGAATAACACAAAGTGCTCTAGTCTGTTCCTGCCTGTGTTTCTAGATGATCTTCCATGAGCAGCTCGGGTTGTTACTTCCACGTTCTTGCTATGCATGACTGATGAAGTGGCTTTCTTCTAAGTTGGTTTCTGACGTTCATTCTCATACAAGAAGTTACAAAAGTTTGGTAATATCGTGGACAGCGCTTTGCCAGTTTGGTGTGATATATGCTGCAGCATTTTCAGGTCTTTAAGGTGTCTTTACTTGTGTGCAAAGTTAATGTGTCGCTGTATAGAATCAAGTTTTCATTGATCCTTCTGAATAACAGGCATCTTTAATACATAACACTCTCATTTATTTAAATTATTCCAAGATTTTATAATGAGTAAATCGAAGGGGGATCACTGCTGTCAGCAGCAGCGCGACTTTAAGCGGAATTAGCGGCGACGGACGAGAATGTGTACCGGATTGGGATTCGAACCTGCTTACTAGGGAGGTGCGGTAACCACTGCGGCAGCCGGGACACAGCGTTATCTCAACTGTATGGACTATCTCGGTGCGCCTCAGGGCCGATCCACACTCCCCCCGAGTGCCACCTATCCACAGTCCCTATCCATTATACTCCCTTTCGCTTCGCAGATTCCTACAGGAGGTCGGGCGTCTCTTGTGCATTCGCACTGAAGAAAGTTAATCCATTGCCCAGCCAAGCTTATCAATTATATGAATGCAAAGGTGTCTGTTCCTTCGTAAGGACAGGCACCATGCAGATCCCGCAGCTGTGAACATTATTTGTAAATAGAAGGGTGATCACTGGGCATTCATATAATTTTCTAATGTGTCTAGAATTCTTCTTTGTTCAATTATATTTTATATGGTGGCTTTATATACCACGTGGAGCACATACAGACACCTGTGCTCCCTTCTCTACCCACTATTATGGTCTTGATTACACAATGAACTGATTGTTCTATGATTTTTTTATATTCCCGTGTCACTGATGAATTTCATTTTAAACATACAACTATTTACGTAGTATTGTATGCATTTTGCACTTTGGACATAAATTTGACTATGAACACTCATCCTTCTTCTGCCTCCAGCAGTAATGTTTGTCAGTATGAGGCAGAACTCCTATGAGTGCAAACATTTTTCGGAACTGCAATCAGCAGAAACCTTTAGTTATTCTTTACTTGCTTTTCAGGATAGAAGGCAAGTGTATGGATATTCCTAGACTACTAGTTGCTGATCATATTAACTTGGATGTGATTTCTTTGGATCTTTATACTTCAGAATTTGTACAGAAAAGTGGTATGTTATCAGACGGAGCCAAGCATGCTCGTTGCACAATCTTCACATATAAGTTGGATCATATATACATTCTTCGAATCATATTACTAAATTAGCAGAAGTAACTGTGATCATAAAATTCACTCAAATATTCATTTATGCCCATAATTCTCTCTGTTGAGCAAAATAAGCACGAACTGCTCCTGAACATATTTTGGAAATATAGTGAGATTGCAATATAAATCATTTCTTGGATCAAAACTTCATGTAAAGATACGCACTTATTCAGGAAGTTTTTCTGAAGTCCACCAGTACGTACGCAGAACAAGACACGAAAGAGAGTTAACTCAGAGATTTTGGACTTTAACACTGACTTATAAGGAGCTGATTGCGAGCATTAGTATAGGACGTTAGAGCTGTACTTACTGAACTCGTCGTTTCCAGTGAAAAGGTTGGACGCGTAGACTTCCATGTCACCGACCTCAGGAAACATGTCGAAGCGCGTTAGTCGCAGAAATTTCTTTCCAGCTTTCCTGAAGTACTCGCCTGTCACGTTCCATGTGGCGGTCACGTCAGCTGAAATGCAAATAGAGCACGACTTATGTCAGAGAGCAGCACCTTCTATTGACCAAGAAACCGTTCACATAAAATATCTCAAATACATGTTTAACAGAACAGCGATACTGATTATTTAAAGAAATAGAATAAACCAAGTAGCTGTATTATTTTGTTATTTGATAAATCTAACGTACTCTCTCTATAGAACAATCACCATCAGGTAGACGAACAGGGCCAAGTTATGTTAAACAATTACTGCTAGGGGAATTTTTAGTATCTCTGCTCTACAATTGCATAATGAATACATAACGTTAAGAAATTCCATTCTAGAGTAGCCGCGCCCTTACCGCTGTGTCCCGCCCTCTATCTATCTCCACACCTTCCACCTCCTTTCCCAACACAACTTCCAGCACCTACCCCTCCCAGATGATGAACTTCGCACTGATGTCTATCCCTCCTACCAACTCTAACCCCCCCCCCCCCCCACCCTCCTGCCTCCTCCTCAGGGCTCCCTCTCCTCCCCCTCCCTTCTCCTGAGCGCCTTTCCAACTCCTACACCCCCTCCCTCTCCCGGGCTCCCCTTCAGTGTATCTGCACTCCCTCCTGCCTTGTCTTCCGTCTTCATCTCCCATCCCACCTGTCTCCTGTCTCTTGGTGCATACCCTGACCCCCTATTCCTTTCATCTCACCCCCTCCCCCACTGCACCTAGCTCTTTCCTTTCTTTCCATCCCCTTAGGCCTCCCCTCAGCAGGTCCTTCCTGGCAGGTTTTATTCTCTGTTGCGTGCGCTTCATCTCTTAAAGTGGTTTTAAGGTGTCTTTGTTCTGGAGTGTTTTAATACTGTGGCCAACTTTTAACCTGTGTGTGACTTTGTCAGTGTCTTTTTTGTGATCCACGAGTCGCCAACTGTGTTTTTAACTTTGTGTAGACTTTTTTAATTCTCCCCCCATGAACGTCTCCCTGTCAGTGTATATTTTCCCTCCACTGTCTCCCCTTACTCTGTTTTTATGTCCTCCTTTTTATCGCCTTTATATGTATGATTTTCTCATTTTATTAGCTGTCATGTCACTCTGCCAAAGAGCAGCGGATTGTGCCGCTGACAACCCTCCCCTGTACATATGGGGGAGGGGAATGAAATCACAATAAACGAAAAAAAATTCTAGAATAAAAGAATCAAGAGCAAGATATACGTCACACTGAAATCAACCCTTGCTAGGTGTGCATTGCGGAAAGCTATCTCATCAGAAGGGTTTGTTGATTGTTTCAGAGGTCAGAAGATGTTAGGCAGTGTCCAGATCGTCCGACTGTTTCTCTTCAGCAGGACTAATACCCTCAGGTAATCCTTAGGAAGCCGATCAGTTTCTTTTATCAGGACTTAGGGATGGCAGTGACACCAACGAAAATTTAAAAAAAGTATATGAAAAACCAATGCTGTGTTACAGGCGAACATAAGGTCTAGTTTTAGCAGAACAGAAGGTATGGCAAGAACAGAATACACTAAGAGTGGATCAGTGGAGGGTATGTTCAAACAAACTCCCAGTCCATAATGCTCTGGAGAACCGAAGCAACGGAGGAAATATGTAAGGCGAATTATTCTGTTCTCGGTTGCTTAGATACAATATTAGTTCTCCTGTTGTAGTAACCAGCAATACAAAAGCAGCAAGGTAACACAAAATCCATCGCAGAACTATTAACCAAAATAGAACTAGGAATGTGACATATAAAATTTTAGTCGTAGATGCTACAATTATGGGCATAGACGTCTCAGGAATCGAACAAAAAATAAAAATAAAAACAAGAAAATGTGCAAGAAAACAGAAATAATAATATATTTTCCGTGGTGATTGGTAAGATTCAGATAACCGTATTAAATCAGAACGAGAGTAAAGAGATTTGATGGATACGCCGATCGAAACTATAGTTGAGCAAACGAAAGTTTCGAATTTTCAAAACGTAGTTAAAAGTTGTAGTATTTAGGTAAAGATTTGGATGTACTCTTTAACGACTGTGTTTCAAGTGGCTGTTGTGACTTACCCATGCTGATGTTGTAGACGCCTTTGCCATTGATGGGGAAGACGATGATCTTGCCCTGCGCCTTGTAGTCGCCCTCTAGAAACAACTGCTGGAAGCCGACATCCACTTCCATCCTGAAGAGGCCGCCGTCATCGAGGTTGGCCCTGTGGACACAATGTTCCTGCCTTTAGCGGTTGCTTACCCCGCCTCAGTGCATCTACCAACACTCCCCATAATGTTATGTCTCACCATATGACATGACATTTTATCAAGCATTCGATACTGACTTCGTACCCACAGACCAGAATTAAACATAATACGGGAATGCCATTTTTCATTTGTCTCTACTAACACACACACAAACTTCATTGAATATCGCCACATCCATTCATATATTTAAACATTTGTCAGATGCTAGAAATACTGCACAAACAAAAGAATACCTACATCAAACTTAGATGATCTATAAGCAAAGACGTGTGAAGTAACAAATGCGCTTCGAAATGTCTAACAATAAACATTGGTTGTAATCAAGGAGTTAGGATCTATGGAAACGCTCTGACGGAATAATCATAATACACAACGAGACACAGCGTGTAAAAGGGCATTGCTATGGCCGAGCTGTAATTTGTACTTAGGTGACTCATGTGGAGAGGCTTAAGACGTGAACATGGTCGCACGACGGGAATTAACAGACTTCGAACGCGGAATGGTACTTGCAGCTAGACACTTGGGGCATTCCATTTCGAAAATCGTTAGGGAATTCAATATTCCGAAATCACGCTGTCTAGAGTCTGCCTAGAATACCAAATTTCAGTCATTATCTTTCACCAAGAAAAACGCAGTGGTCGACAGCTTTCACTAAATGACTAAGAGCAGCAGCCTTCCATATAATTGTCAGTGCTGACAGACAGGCAACACTGCATGAAATAATCGCAGGAAGCAATGTGGGACGTACGACGAGCGTATCCGTTTGGACAGCGCGGCGAAATTTGGCGTTAATGGGCTGTGACAGCAGACGACCGAGGCTACTGCCTTTGCCAACAGCACGACATCGCCTGCAACGCCTCTCCTTGGCTCGTGACCATATGGGTTGGACCTTGCACTGCTAGAAACAGTGGCCTGGTTGGATGAGTCCAGATCACAGTCGGTAACAGCTGGTGGTAAGATTTGAGTGTGGCGCAGACTCTTGTAACTCATGGACCCAAGTTGTCAACAAGGCACTGTACAAGCTTGTGGTGGCTCTATGGTGCTGTGGGCTGTGTTTACATGGACTGTGATCCAATTTAATGGATCATTAGGCTACTTGAAGACCATTCGCAGCTTTTCATGGATTTTCATATCCCCCCCCCAAAATGGAATTTTTATGAATGACAAAGTGCCATGTCACTGCGTCACAGTTGTTCGCGACTGGTTTGAAGAACATTCCGGACAATTTGAGTGAATGATTTGACCAGTCAGATCGCCCGATATGAATCCTACCCAACATTTGTGGGACGCAATCGAGAGGTCAGTTCGTGCCCAAAATCCTGCACCTGCAACGTTTTCAGAGTTATGGACGGCTATAGAGGCAGCGTTGGTCAGTATTTCTGCAGGGGACTTCCAACGACCTTGTTGAGTCTTTGCTATATCAAGTTTCTGCACTACGCTGAGAAAAAAAGAGGTCCAATACGATATTAGGAGGTATTCCATGACTCTTTTCAGCTCACTAACCAAATATCGCACCGTATGTTCAGAGTGGTAGCAGAAAGGTGACACTGGACATATGGGTTTCCGTAAGTGACTTACATGTTTTTCATCGTTTCTGTCATACACATACAATGTTTTTGATCTGGAAGACTGTCATTTTATAAGCATGATGAGAAAAATATAAAGACGTACCCCACACGAGCGCCACGTTCCGGCCAGCACGTTTGTTAAATTTTTTAAGCCGAGTTGACAGTTGACGCTCCGCTTAGGGATTGGTTTTACTGGAGCACTGCACGTTGGTTTACAAGTTCTAAGTTTTGGTGAGTGAACGTTTAAAATCTGCAGCTTTATAATACATATACTGTCTTAGTGGCCCCATTTTCGTCGCACAGCTTGATCTATTTCAGTTTGACTAAGCACCTGTTAGAAGTCGACTGGTAACTCTGGAATGTAACAAAAACGTCTTAAGCATAGTGTAAGAACGTCGCTATTAGAATTTTACTGCCTAGAAAAGAAAGAAGTAAATTCTGTTGCTCTTCATATCTACGTCAGAGCAGCGATTCTACTTTCCTAATAGCACGTTGTGATGGCGCTTTTGTACCATGAGAAACAGTAAACATTAGTCGATATTTCAATAAATGTATTACCACTTACTAACAGAGGTCTCAGAAATATTAAAGACAGATAAATAAATAGCAGCATAGTGTCCACACATCTAATCCTAGATACTCATCGATGTGTACTACAGAGCTTGTATAGAATTTTTACTCATTCTCGGATGTGCTCAACCTTTCCCGTGGAGCGACGTAGGCCACGTTGTCTCTTTGTAAAGGTTCAGCCTTGAGCGACGCACAGGCTTGCAGCCTACAGGAATTGCCATCTGCCTCACACTCAACTGCACGATTTTGAACAGAGCCAGTCGGCATTCACGAGATTCCCCACCACAAGTCATCTCCCTTTATTGCTAATACTAACTTATTATGTAATATGTATAGAACATACATGTCCCTTAAATATGAGTCTTTTTAGCTTTAAACATTCTAATTACTTCACATAGCTCAATTTACTTATAATTCGTAATTTAACATTCGCTATTTCGCGCCGTAGGCTATTTCTACGGTTTCTCTGTGCATTCAAAATCTCTATACTCTTGGGAACGTGGAGAAAGAATGAGCCCATTCTGTAACGCCTCCTTCCAGGAAGAAAACAGACGATAGGTCGGCTTGGCCCGCTCAAGCAAGAGCCTCAGATTACAGATGTCTTGCAAAATGTCTCCATATCATTACCCTGTAACCTCTCGCTCTTTTGTTCCAGTAGCCGAAATGAACTTTATAAGGAAATATAGTAAGTTATCCAGACGGCTTTATTAAAACAATACCTCGCATAAATGGTTCCTCCTCCAACGCCAAGCAGAATACTTCACTTCTCGGAGATCACTTTACAACTAAACAGTGATTGATCTGTGAATATTTCGGTGTTTTCTTGATATACAGTGGATGTAGAGCAGTGCACATATTAGCCTGTCCACTGCAAACTCCCTGCAGATACGGTGAATCGTCATGTACGCACTTCACTGATGGAACGCACTGCACTCTACGGTTCCAGTGATTGCAGCCTGGGTACGCTCGCCGGCCCTTACCTTCTACGTTACACCAAACATCCGCTATCGATTCTCATCTTTCAGGGGTTGGCCAAAAATACAGAAACACCACGAGAAACGCAAGCTGAACATATATGCAGATGCTAATCAAGTCTGCAGGTAATGCTGTTGTATTTGACTACGAACTGCACCAGTACATATCCCAAAGACGTTGCAAGCGACAGTAGCTAAGAACAGTGTTCTGTGTAGTCATGTGTGCGTTTTGTCGGAGCACAGTGAATTACAACGTGGGAAAATTGTTGGTGCTCGTAACATGAGTGCTTCCAGAGTTACAGCGCATACAAGGAAAGAGCAAAAACATCATCCACTACACACAATGCGGACGGATGTGTGTGTTCAGTGATAGTGACGGAAGGTAATAGAAGAGCATTGCGATGAAAAATAGGAGGACGACAGCTGCAAAAGTCGTTGCAGAACTGAATGCCGAGCTCACGAACCCTGTCAACACCAAAACACCTCGATGGGAGCTCCAGCAGCAGGGAATTGCAGGAACAGTTGGAATTTCAAAACCACCGTCAGTGATGCAAATGGTCGTAACAGAAAACCGTGTTCGCGATACCATAAAACCTGGACTATGGAGCAATGGAAGAATGTCATTTGGTCGAATGTGTCTTGTTTTACACTGTTTCCAGTTTCTAGCCGAGTTTACTTCCGAAAAGAGAAAAATGGCGGAGTTCGGAGGTGATTTGGGCAGCCATGTATTGGTATTCCGTGGGCCTCATGGTTACATGGTAAGGTCGCATTACTGCCAATGTTTATGTGACCATTACGGCTGATTAGGTCCTTTCAAATGGTTCAAAGAGCTCTAAGCACTAGGGACTTAACATCTGAGGTCATCAGTCCCCTAGACGTAGAACTACGTAAACATAACAAACCAAAGGAAATCACACATATCCACGCCCGAGGCAGGATTCGGACCTGCGACCGTAGCAGCCGCTTGGTTCCTGACTGAAGCGCCTAGAACCGCTCGGCCACAGTAGCCAGCTCAGGTCCACTCCATAGTGCATTGTTTGTTCTCCAGTGGTGATGATTTGTTCTAAGACGACAGGCCCCTGTTCACACAGGTCGCAGGACTGATTTTGCGAGCTCTAGGATGAGCTGTAGGATCTCCCCTGACCACCGCATTCACAATATCTCAATGTTACTGATCCTTTAGGTTCGATCTGGAGGGACGTGTGCGGGATCGCTACTCAGCTCCATAATCGTTATCTGAACATGTCTCTGAGTTGCATGATGGATGATATAACATTCGCTCAGAAACCATACATGTCTTGTACTTATCCATTCCGAGACTACTGGAAATTTTTTCTAGAGCCAACGGTTTTTCTGCAACCTATTAGGCATGGCAATGTGCTCTGTTTTTGCTGTTTCCATATTTTTCCTCCTCCTACTCATAGACCTTGGCTCGTTCGCAGCTGATGATGGTAATACCGAAACTTATCCCAAACTGCTAACTTGAACAACCAAACCACATACGTTTAACCGGCAGTCTATTTGCATCTGAGGTACTTTTAAAAAGGCATGTGTAAATATACAGTCCACCTCCACAGGTAAGTGGTCAGCCGTCGGACTGCTTTATAGAAGACCCTGATTCGATTCCCGGTACTGCCAGGGGATCTCTGTCAGTAGGGAGACTGGAACGGGGTGCATTCAGGCTCAGCTGCTTGAGTGAGAAGTAGTGGCTACAAGGTCTGGGAAGCACACAACGGCCAGGTGAGCTGTTGTGGCGACTCAACACCCTTCCATACCCTATCGAGATAAAAAGAAAATGGTTCAAATGGCTCTGAGCAGTGTAGGACTTCACATCTGAGGTCACCAGTCTCCTAGACTTAGAACTACTTAAACCTAACTAACCTAAGGACATCACACACATCCATGCCCGAGGCAGGATTCTAACCTGCGAACGTAGTAGCAGCGCGATTCCGGACTGAAGCGCCTAGAACCGCTCGGTCACAACGGGCGGCTCCTATAGAGGTAAACGACGCTGTTATAAGAGCACAGAAAGTGAAGCAAAACTATGTAAAAAGTTGTATTTGTAAAAGACATTCGTGCTCCTAGAACTATACTTCATACTGAAGTCAGGTGGCGACTTATAACCACATATTAATTATCTCACAATTGACTCGTTTGTGTACTAGTGTTTATTGAGACTGTTTTGCTACTTTTATCGTATAAATTTATTTGTGTTAGTTTTCCCTATTAACTATATGATACATAGTGTATAACGACCAGGTAATACACCCAGGAAGATTTTAATGGAACCGACAGTGGCTGCGAAAGTGTCCGCATTTATATAATTTTCTATCTTCTTCCTTGTGCTGTAGGAACCAGCCTGTTTGCACCTCTTCAAGGTCTTGCGATACATACAACATTTCCTAGGGAGATCAATGTACTACAGTCCTTCTACGCGGCCGACAAACTTTACAGTCTGCCAGATTTTCAACAGCCGAACCACGGTTCTTTAGTGATAACGTGTTTATTTAGTAGTACTTCGCCGTATTCACGATTCGATGCAAACCGGTGCCTTATGAAGACAGATCGTCGCCGTCGCTTAGCTCTCAGTAAGTTAACAATAGAGCAGGCCCGCTGGTTTTGGAGCGGCCCGGCTCGTTCTAAATGAATGCCGGCCTTGTCGTGCGGGTCCCCCAGACCGGATTCCCGCTGGCCTTCCAAACTTAGGAAGGTAGTCTGCTGCTCCTGGACAGCAAAGCTGCAGCCGACAGCAGCACTCTGGCTAATGGAACGGAAGGGAATCGTGGCCGCTGCTTGAGTTGTGTGAAACAACACACAGTCTGCTGTCCTAAACTTTTCTTTCTACTTACACTGCACCTACCATTAATATATCTCCGGACGACGAGCAGTTGTACAGTACTGCTCCAACGTCCGGAGTTTTTGTCAATTAGGCGCGACAGCAGACAACGAACGAAACCAATGCCACTGTGTTACTGCACCACTTGTGAATGTCTTAACTGATATAAGGAGAGATTAATTACTTAGAATTAGCTGCCCTATCAGATACGACATTCCTATCATCAGATAAAAGAAATCTTACCTGCAGGTCTCGTGTTCCTTCGCTGCCCTATCTGATACGACGTTCCTATCATCAGATAAAAGAAATCTTACCTGCAGGTCTCCTGTCCCTTCGCCGTGGCTGCGTTAGAGGACGACCCTTCGGCAGGTGTTTGTGACAGGATGAGTGATATAAAAAGGCACAGTGAGAAGGCCACAAATCAATAACATACATGCAGTTAAGCAATGGAATGATTGCACAATGACGTGCTAAATCCAAGGACAAGAGTAATTTTCTCGTGATGTGTCACTGTGAAATAACACAACCCTATGAAACTTGGACTATACAAGGTGGTCCATTGATAGTGACCGGGCCAAATATCTCACGAAATAAGCATAAAACGAAAAAACTACAAAGAACGAAACTAGTCTAGCTTGAAGGGGGAAACCAAATGGTTGGCGCGCTAGATGGCGCTGCCATAGGTCAAACGGATACCAACTGCATTTTTTAAATAGGAACCCTATTTTTTATCACGTATTCGTGTAGTAAGTAAAGAAATATGATATTTCTTTCAGTCACCATCTGTACTGTAGTATACTATACCGTAGCAGTACTTTCTATGTACAGGATGGTCCATTGATCGTGACCGGGCCAAATATCTCACGAAATAAGCGTCAAACGAAAAAACTACATAGAATGAAACTTGTCTAGCTTGAAGGAGGAAACCAGATGGCGCTATGGCTGGTCCGCTAGATGGCGCTGCCATAGATCAAGCCGATATCAACTGCGTTTATTAAAATAGGAACTCCTATTTTTTATTACATTTTCGTGTAGTACGTAAAGAAATATGAATGTTTTAGTTGGACCACTTTTTCCGCTTTGTGATAGATGGCGCTGTAATAGTCACAAACGTATAAGTACGTGGTATCACGTAGCATTCCGCCAGTGCGGACGGTATTTGCTTCGTGATACATTACCCGTGTTAAAATTGACGGTTTACCAATTGCGGAAAAGATCGATATCGTGTTGATGTATGGCTATTCTGATCAAAATGTCCAACGGGCGTGTGCTATGTATGCTGCTCGGTATCCTGGACGACATCATCCAAGTGTCCGGACCGTTCGCCGGATAGTTGCGTTACTTAAGGAAACAGATAGTGTTCAGCCACATGTGAAATGTCAACGACGACCTGAAACAAATGATGATGAACAAGTAGGTGTTTTAGCTGCTGTTGCGGCTAATCCGCACATAAGTAGCAGCAGACAAATTGCGCGAGAATCGGGAATCTCAAAAACGTCGGTGTTGAGAACGCTACATCACCATCGATTGCACCCGTACTATATTTTTATGCCAGGAGTTGCGTGGCGACGACTTTGAACGTCGTGCACAGTTCTGCCACTGGGCACAAGAGAAATTACAGGACGATGACAGATTTTTTGCACGCGTTCTATTTAGCGACGAAGCGTCATTCACCAACAGCGGTAACGTAAGCCGGCATAATATGCACTATTGGTCAACTGGAAATCCACGATGGCTGCGACAAGTGGAACATCAGCGACCTTGGCGGGCTAATGTATGGTACGGCATTATGGGAGGAAGGATAATTGGCCCCCATTTTATCGTTGGCAATCTAAATGGTGCAGTTTATGCTGATTTCCTACGTAATGTTCTACCGATGTTACTACAAGATGTTTCACTGCATGACAGAATGGCGATGTACTTCCAACATAATGGATGTCCGGCACATAGCTGGCGTGCGGTTGAAGCGGTATTGAATAGCATATTTCATTACAGGTGGATTGGTCGTCGAAGAACCATACCATGACCCGCACGTTCACCGTATCTGACGTCCCCGGTTTTCTTTCTGTGGGGAAAGTAGAAGGATATTTGCTATCGTGATCCACCGACAACGCCTGACAACATGCGTCAGCGCATTGTCAATGTATGTGCGAACATTACGGAAGGCGAACTACTCGCTGTTGAGAGGAATCTCGTTACACGTATTGCCAAATGTATTGAGGTTGACGGACATCATTTTGAGCATTTACTGCATTAATGTGGTATTTACAGGTAATCACGCTGTAACAGCATGCGTTCTCAGAAATGATAAGTTCACAAAGCTACATGTATCACATTGGAACAACGGAAATAAAATGTTCAAACGTACCTACGTTCTGAATTTTAATTTAAAAAACGTACCTGTTACCAACTGTTGGTTTAAAGTTGCGAGCCATATGTATGTGACTATTACAGCGCCATCTATCACAAAGCGAAAAAAGTGGTCCAACTAAAACATTCATATTTCTTTACGTACTACACGAAAATGTAATAAAAAATAGGAGTTCCTATTTCAATAAACGCAGTTGATATCCGCTTGATCTATGGCAGCGCCATCTAGCGGACCAACCATAGCGCCATCTGGTTTCCTCCTTCAAGCTAGACAAGTTTCATTCTTTGTAGTTTTTTCATTTGACGCTTATTTCGTGTGATATTTGTCTCGCTCACGATCAATGGACCATCCTGTACATAGAAAGTACTGCTACAGTATAGTATACTACAGTACAGATGGTGACTGAAAGAAATATGCAATGAGACAAACAGAGATGCCTCTTTTATTAAAGATAACAATACACTGAACTCACCGCAATTCATGTTGGTCCTCTGCGCATTACAAAAGGCGGGACGTGATTCTTAGTAAATAATGATCACCACGGATGGCAGCACATGCTGTGCATCGCGCTGCCATGATAGCCACAATATTGATAAGGCGTTCTTGTGGCAGGGCTTTCCATTCGTCCACGAGCGCAGTCGAGAACGGCTGGGTCGTTGGTACATGAGGACGTGCTCCAATACGTCTCTTCAACGCATCGAACGCGTGGTCTATGGGATGCAAGTTGAGGGAACGGGCAGGCCAGGCCATTCGCCGAATATCCCCTCGTTCTCAGAGCTTCTGCATAGGCACTGAACGGTGCGGTCGTATGTTGTCATCCATGAAAATGAAGTCAAGGCAGAATGCATCTCAGGAAACACGTATCCGAGCGAGTACAGTGTCACAATGTTGGTGACTGATGAGTGAACAGCGTTCAACGATTTGGACGTCACTACACCCAAGCAACCTTATCCCTAACCACACAATAACGCCAGGGCTACCAAAACGATCATATTCGACAATGTTGGACGTACTCTCGTTGTTCACTATGTGATCAAAAGTATCCGGACGCCTCGATGAAAATGACTTACAAGCTGCGGCGCCCTCCATCGGTAATACTTGAATTCAATACTGTGTTGGCCCACCCTTAACCGTGATGACACTTTTCACTCTCGCAGCCATACGTTAAATCAGGTGCTGGAAGGTTTCTTGGAGAATGGCAGCCCATTCTTTACGGAGTGCTGCACTGAGGAGAGGTATCGATATCGGTCGGTGAGACTTGCCACGAAGTCGGCGTTCCAAAACATCCCAAAGATGCTCTATAGCATTCAGGTCAGGACTCTGCGCAGGTCAGTCCATTACAGGGATGTTATTGTCGTGTAATCACTCCGCCATAGGCCGTGCACTATGAACAGGTGCTTCATCATGTTGAAAGGTGCAATTGTCATCCCCAAATTGCTCTTTCACAGTGGGAAGAAAGAAGGTGCTTAAAAGATCAACATAGGCCTGTGTTGTAATAGCGCCACGCAAAACAACAAGGGGTGAAGCCCCCTCCATGAAAAACACGACCGCACCATAACACTACCGCCTCTGAATTTTACAGTTGGCACTACACAACGAGCCACAATCGTGATTCGTCACTGTACACAACGTTTTTCCACTGTTCAATCGTCCAATGTTTACGCTCCTCACACCAAGCGAGACGTCGTTTGGCATTTACCGACGTGATGTGTGACTTATGAGCAGCCGCTCGACCATGAAATCCAAGTTTTCTCACCTCCCGCCTAACTTTTATAGTATTGTATTGTATTGTATGTTAACCGGGGGCCTAGAAACGACGGAGAGGCTCCGTCCCCGCCGCAGCCGCAGTGGTCCACAACCCCACGACGACTACCGCAGTCCAATTCAACCCATCCGCCGCCCCACACCAAACCACTCTTTCAGGGTGGCGAGTGTAACCCCTATGTTTGCGTCGTAGAGCAATGGTGGTGTACGCGCACGTGGAGAATTCGTTCGCGCAGCGATCGCCTACATTGTGTATCTGAGACGGAATAAGGGGAACCAACCCACATTCGCCGAGGCAGATGGAAAACTGCCTAAAAACCATCCACAAACTGGCCAGCTCACCGGACCTCGACACAAGTCCGGGGACCAGGCGCTTCTTCCCAATTCGGAAAGTCGTGCGTTAGAGCGCACGGCTAACCGGGCGGGAACTGTCATAGTACTTGCAGTGGATCCTGATGCAGTTTGAAATTACTGTGTGATGGTCTCGATAGATGTCTGCCTATTACACATTACGACCCTCTTCAACTGTCGGCGGTCTCTGTCAGTCAACAGACGCGATCGACCTGTACGATTTTGTGCTGTACGTGTCCCTTCATGTCCACTTCAGTATCTCATGGGAAACAGTGGACCTAAGGATGTTTAGGTGTGTGGAAATCTCGCGAACAGACGTATGACACTGATCACACCCACTCACCTGACCACGTTTATAGTCCGTGAGTTCCGCAGAGCAGCCCATTCTGATCTCTCACGATGTGTAATGACTACTGAGGTCGCTGATATGGAGTACCTGGCAGTAGGTGTCAGCACAATGCTCCTGATATGAACATCGTAAGTTTTCGGGGGTGTCCGAATACTTTTGATCACATAGTGTATAAGAGGTGGTAACACGTAATGCGCACAGAAATGTTGTCGAACGTGATCGTTTCGGTGGTCCAGGTATTATGATGTGAGGAGGCATAATGTTGCATGGGCGTACTGACCTCCATATCTTTGAACAAGGTACACACACCGTTTAACGCCAGTGCGATACTGTACTCCTTCTCCATTTGGATATTGTCAAGCGTGCATTCGACCCTGACGTCATTTTTTAGGGCGACTACGCTCCACCTTATCCAGCAGCGCACTGGAGCAGCTCTTGCAGAGAGTGGATATTCGGCGAATGGACGGGCCTACCCGTTCCCTTCACTTAAATCCCATGGAGTGCATGTGGTATGCTTTAGGGTGACGCACTGTGAAACATACACATACACCAATGACCATCCATCAGTTGTCAATAACCTGGTCGATGAAAGGAACGCCCCACCACAAGAACTCCGTAAGACCCTTGTGATTTTACACACGACTGATTCCAAAGTAATGGAATTCAGTCCATGTACGTTAAAGACAGTGGCAACGGGTGCGACAATAATCTTTCGCCGACTAAGCTTCGTCAAGAATCTCCAACCGAAGAGAGACCGGAGCGATGTTGGCTATAGTTTTGTTGCCTCCGAGTGCTCAAAATGACAAAAAGAAGTTCTTATAGCCAAGTTTACCAGGTGGCATCACTGACGGTTTCTTCTACTTTATGGCCGGAGGGACGGGGAATACTTTCTTCTACTTCGGTTGGACACTCGGTGGTGGCGCCTGGAATGTGACTCCCGCCAATCCATTTCAAGTCTCGCATGTCTAGTATTACGATTTGAACGTAACGGCCAACGCTCCTTACCTACTTTTGTCATCTTGTGTTTTTCTTAAAGTAACTGATCAGCTTATATTGGAATTAACTCTGTTCCCATGATCCGATGGTTCTGCATCTGCTCAACACACCGGTGGGTCCAGAAGGCTGACGAAAATTGATGTTACATATGTCTGACTGTTAATTTTTATGACTCCTTAAATAGTAAAGCTAATCGCTCTTAGTTACAATCGTTCAATTTTTATTTAATCCTTCATTATGAATCCATGATCGGAATTATCATTTGACAATCTATTAAGCACTCTGCGAGAGAGGACTAGACAACTGCTAGAGGCTCTCCGTATGTGAGTGGTGCATCGCGGAAAAGTCTTAGTTTACACTACCATCTTAACATGTGAAAGTCTATCCTTCTTATGGACATCGGCAGCATCTGACAATACAAGTAATAGAAATGGAAAACCATAGCCGTAATTTCAAAATATTTATTACTCAGGTGACTAGTTTCAACACTACATTTGCGTCATCGTCATGTCCCACGAGTAACCAAATAAATATTGCCAGTGATTGGCTCATGTGTCTTAGGACCCATAAAATAACTAGGTGTCATGGACCGTTATTCATCAAGAGTGTATATTCCGAACTTGTAGTCAGCACTACACACTGCATGTTTGGTTAATAGTAGGACCTGAAGGTGAAGAAAATATAGCGTTGAAACTAGTGGCCTGAGTAATAAATATTTTGAAAATACGTCTGTCGTGTTCCATTTCTATTACCATCTTAACATGTCAGTATGCACATGTTGAAAAGTAACAGCGACAGCCTTGGAACTTAAACTGTCAGTTTTGGAAAGGCGACGTTTTTGTGATACGCTCTGGATAAATTTAGAAATACTATATGCAAGGAAGTGTGTGTGACACTTCTGCTGGCTCATTCATACATCTCAAGTAGAGATTATTACAATAGGATAGAGATTTCTTGAATAGAATAATACAGAAAATCTTTAACTTTGGTGCGGAGTGTCGTCCATCCTGCAATGTACGGTTACTCGCGTAACATCTTTGCAGATGCTGCTGAATGCAGAATCAGCTAATACTGACGCAGCCACCGAGCAAAGTGGTGCAACCGTCACAGCACTAGATTAGAATTCAGAACGACTTCGGTTCGAATCACCGTCTGACCATCTCAAGTAGCTTCCTTAGAAAACCCAAGGCCGTGAACTGTTCGTAGCCATATCAAATTGCAACGTAATCATTGATGGCGACAGTGTCTGTGTTGAAGCACTAACTGCGTTTATTAAAATTAAGTGTCCTTCAGACTTCGCCTATCCAAGCACACCCCCAATGCTGGTCCAAATCGCCATATGCCACACAGTCACTATCCAAAAGCTCGCTCATTCGTGAAACCGAGCATAGGCAGACAAGTGTGATTTTGTGTCGGCATTTTAGTCCCGCCAGGCGTGAGTCCCACAGCTGTTAATCGTCACAGACAGTGCCCGTTCTTTCAGACATGCCTGCACATTTAAGGGACATTGTATTGTAATAAATTCAGTTACTACATCGACACAGACACTGTCACCATTTAGTACTGGGTGACACAGACAAAGGTAGCCCATGTAAGTATAAAGGAAAACCGTGAAAGTACAAAAAATAAGAGCTGAAATGGGCTTACCATATATTTACAGTGAAAAATACAGTAAAAAATATATATTTCTAGAAGATGTTGAAAATGACACCCTGCAACATCAATACACAGCTGTGCAAGCCTAAGAATATCCAGATACACCTGGCGTAAAGTTCGAATGTCAATGGTGGCAACTTCACGGCTGATGTTGTCTTTCAATTCTTGCATTGTGTGCGGATTTGTTTCGTAGGCTTTGTCCTTCATGTGTCCCCACAGGAAAATATCACATGTTGTTAGATGCGGCGAACGTGGTGGCCACAAATGTTTGCTGAAAGCTCGTTCCTCAGTGAAGACATCATGGACTCGTTCCAGAGGTACCTTAGACGTGTGGTATGTTTCTCTTTCATACTCAGTGAGCTGGGCACAAAATGTATCAACTGTGTTGAGGTGGTGTCAAAAATATCGGTCTAATGAGGCGCGTTCCTGGTACGCCGCATCAAACGCCGATTTTTTCATGATGGAGCGGTGGCTGACATACAAGGTTAGAGCGCTCCGTTGCCCGGTACCTCGTTTTCTGTGAATTCACATGACCGGAAAGATGAAACCATATTTCATCGCTCATTATGTTATTCAAAAGCCGCGTGCAGTAATCTACATATTTCTGAGTGCCAGCCTCCTGTAAATGCTGCACAACCGTCACACGATATGACTTCAAATTACGACCTGTCGATACCCACTGGCAATTGCCTCTATTTACATACGCTTTTTGGACCAATTTACGTGTAGACTTCTTTTGGTGCAAAATAATTCTTCGGCAAATGTCTGCAAGAACTTCTGGTGTGCGAGCTGAAGGAATTCTCTGCCGTTTTGCATTTTGCACAGATCCAATTCTTATACAGACTCTGTACTACTCTCTTTGATGGTAGTCTTCTATCCGGATACTTGAATTCGAGAGTTTCCTTAATCGAACCTGTTTCCACATACGCTTCCACAATTTCAACTCTTTCTCCCATCGAGAATAATATTTTGCATTCGGCAGAGAGAAACGTCTAATTTCATTGATAAAAAAACTGAAATGCCCACAGAAGAATGGTAACAATCGATTACTGCCTGAAATTGTCCTTTGTTGTAGCTGTTTATTCTATTTCAGAAATCGAAATAATACATTCGCATTCAAAAGGGGGAGGGGTACTTTTAACTGCGTCACACCTGGCGGGGGTAAAATGACGCTACAAAATAACACTTGTCTGCCTGTGCTTAATTTCACCAATGTTCGACTATTTGGATTGTGACTGTGTGGCGTATGATGGTTTGCATCAGCACTGGGAGCGTGCTCGGACAGTCGTAATCGTTAAGGCGACCACCCATACAACTGGCAAATCTGGGTACGAGTCCCAGTCCGACCCAGATTTTCATGTGTCACTAGTAGCGGATGCTAATACATATTCATTACGTACAAATCCATTTCAAGATGCAACTAACTGTTTTCTGGCCGTGCCTCTGTGCTCTTCGCTATTGCGAATGCTAGAGCCGGTTTCCGGTAGCCAGGGGCGTGAGCTTTGTCCAGCCTTCAGATGATGGGATAGTATCACTTTTTAAATAATAGACCCTACTACGTTATTCTGGAAGGCGAGTGTTCGTTAGAGACAGGAGTGCTGGAGGGATGAGTGATATGATCGCTCATGATCTACACTCATGCTCATAAATTAAGGATAATGCCGATACATGGTGAAACAACGCTCCGGTGGACGGTTTGCGGGTTTAAATCACCTCGGGGTATGACGATGCGGTGCATTTGATCTGCGGTCGTCGCACGGTGGCGCTGGTAGCAGTCCACATACGCAGAGGTGTGTTGGTGCATGTCAAAGTACGGTGCAGCAAGTAAGTGTGCAGAAGTTTTCAGACGTGCTAATGGTGACTGTGTGTTGAAAATGGCTCAAAGAACACATATTGATGACGTTATGAGGGGTAGAATACTAGGGCGACTGGTGGCTGGTCAAACACAAAAGGTCGTAGCACGGGCCCTCCACGTGCCACAAAGCATGATCTCAAGATTATGGCAACAATTCCAGCAGACAGGAAACGTGTCTAGACGCTACAGTACCGGACGTCCACAGTGTAAAACACCACAAGAAGACCGATATCTCACCATCAGTGCCCGCAGACCGCCACGGAGTACTGCAGGTAGCCTTGCTCGAGATCTTAACGCAGTCACTTGAACAATTGCCTCCAGACACACAGTCTACAGACGACTGAACAGATATGGTTTATTCGTCCGGATACCTGCAAGGTGCATTCCACTGACCCATGGTCACAGGAGAGGCCGTAAAGCCTGGTGTCAAGAACACAGTGCATGGTCATTGGAACAGTGGTCGCCGCGCGGGATTAGCCGAGCGGTCTCGGGCGCTGCAGTCATGGACTGTGCGGCTGGTTCCGGCGGAGGTCCGAGTCCTCCCTCGGGCATGGGTGTGTGTGTTTGTCCTTAGGATAATTTAGGTTAAGTAGCGTGTAAGCTTAGGGACTGCTGACCTTAGCAGTCAAGTCCCATAAGATTTCACACACATTTGAACAGTGGTCCCAGGTGATGTTCACGGACGAGTCCAGGTATAGTCTGAACAGTGATTCTCACCGGGTTTTCATCTGGCGTGAACCAGGAACCAGATACCAACTCCTTAATGTCATTGAAAGGGACCTTATGGAGGTCGTGGTTTGATGGTGTGGGGTAGGATTATGATTGGTGCACGTACACCCCTGCATGTCTTTGACAGAGGAACAGTAACAGGTCAGGTGTATCGGGACGTCAATTTGCACCAGTATATGTCTGCCTTTTCAGGGGTGCAGTGGGTCCCTCCTTCCTCCTGATGGATGATAACTCACGGCCCCACCGAGCTGCCATCGTGCAGGAGTACATTGAAACAGAAGTTTTCAGGCGAATGGAGTGGCCTGCCTGTTCTCCACACCTAAACCCCATCGAACACGTCTGGGATGCTTTCAATCAACATATCGCTTCACGATCTGAAACCCCGAGGACACTTCAGGAGCTCCGACAGGCTCTGGTGCAAGAATGGGAGGTTATTCCACAGCAGCTGTCGATCACCTCATCCACAGTATGCCAACCCGTTGTGTTGGTCAGTGTACGTGTGCATGGTGATCATATTCCATACTGATGTCGGGGTACATGCGTAGGAAACAGTGGCCTTTTGTAGCACATGTGTTTCGGGACGGTTTTCTCAATTTATCACCAATACCGCGGACTTACACATCTGTGTCGTGTGTGTTCACTATGTGTCTATGCTATTAGCGCCAGTTGTGTGGCACCACATCTGCAATTATCCTTAATTTATGAGCTTGAGTGTATATATGTAGGCCTACAAACGGTCTGACCGACGGGGGGAGCAGCGATTTGCGACTGCTTGCTGGTGACGCTTTAGTTTACGGAAAAGTATTATCGTTGAGTGACTTTAGGAAATGTACAGCATGTCTTAAACAGAATTTCTATTTGGTGTGACGAATGGCTGCTTGCCCTAAATGTATAAAAAATTAATGCGGATGAGTAGAAAAAACAATCCTGTAATATTCGAATGCAGTGTTAGTGGTGTGTTATTTGAAGCAGTCATGTGTGTTAAATATACAGGTGTAATGTTGCATAGCGAAATGAAATGGACTTTGTAAAAAAATGACGTAATGTCGTTGCGGAAAATCCGCTATCAATGGTTGTAAAACATATTTATTTAATCTTAATTTATTAAAATGACCTGTTTGGTTTGAACATGAACCATCATCTGATTTGATTCTCTCGGTTACGAGAGTAAGTCGGTCGGGTTACTTTTGTAACCGATACAATCAGATCCGAGAACGGTACATGGTGAACCGAAACTTACCATTTTTAAAAATTAAGATAACCAAGACGGACAAAAAGACCTGATACAAAATGGAACGAGCACGTAAGGTTTGCAGTAGGGAACACGAGTGGTCGACTTTGCTTTATCGGATGAATTGTAGGAACGTGGAACTGATCTATAAAGCAGACTGCACACAGAAGATTAGCGCGATATATTCTTAAGTACTGCTAGAGTGTTCTGTATCCCCACCACTTCGGACTGAAGCAGGACGTGGAAGGAATTCAGAGGCGTGCGGCTAGATTTGTTACTGGCAGTTTCGACTAACTCACGAGTGTTATGGATATGCTTTTTGCACTCAAATGGGAATCCCTGGAGGAAAGAGTACGTTCTTTTAGTGGAGAACTATTGAGAAGATTTAGAGAACCCTCATTTGCAGCTCACTGCAGAATGATTCTGCCTCCGCAAGTGTACATTCTGCGTAAGGACCGCGGAGACGAGAGAAATTACGGCTGGTATGGAGGCAAGTAGGAAGTCGTACTTCCCTCGCCACATTAGCGAGCGTAGCAGGAAAGGAAATGGCAACTAGTGATACAAGGTACCCTCCGCTATACACCGTATGGTGGCTTTCGTAACGTGTCTATCGAAATCCTTCTAAATTGGTTGTGGTCAAGGCCTGCAAGGCTGGCATAAGCGCTTACGACTTTCTCTTGACCGCAGATGTTTTACAGCATTCAGCGGAGATAAAAATCTGAAAGTTGTGGCAGGAAGCAGCACTTTATGGGGTAGTGGTATTAAGCAAAAGCCAACTGAAATGTCTGCATTCGGCTCCTGAAGCTGACTGGTACAATGGCAGGCATTTAAAGTAACTGAGTGGATCGTACTCTATTGTGTGCAGGTTGGGCTTCAAAGTACTTTTCTGAAGTCAGTAGCCAGTGAGCGTTAGTGAACAACCATGTTTATTTTTCAAATACAGAAAAGCCTGCAAGAACCCGACAGCATATTCGTATGTGCGGGCGTGGAATTCGAAACTGAATCATTTCTGGTCTTGTAGGTAACTGTTGATTTTTAGCGAGTGTGCACATGCACAACAGATAGCACCCACAAATTAGATTTTGGTTCAATGCACAAGGCGTGTCTGAAAAGTTTTCTGAGTGGTCTCAGACAATAAAGGAAACAAGAGCTACAAACAAAATACCTTTACTGTCCTTCAAAGTAATCAGCAACACACTTCTGCCGTCGGTTGTAAGGCTGTTGGAAGCTGTCAGCAAACGCTCCTTATGCAATCGCTCGAAGCAGCGTATTCACGCATTGTTGGATATCCGCAACGTCTGAGAATTTCGTGAACAATAGTGCTTATACTGTCTTTGCTTATCTTCAACTCTTCTGCTCCCATTCTCAAATACAGTCGCCGATCACCCGCAACTTTACATCCAACGTCAGAGGTGTGCTGTGGCTAATGGTGATTACTTTGAAAGTCGTTAAAGGTATTTTGTTTGTAAATCTTGTTTCCTTCATTTTCTAGGACCTTTCATCGCACTTTTCAGACGCGCCTTGTATCTGCAAGGGGACCGAAACTTACGTTACACATTCGTCCTACGATAAGCATTGCGCAACAAGAATGATACATTGTCATGGGAGAACGCATGTACCGGGTTCCCTGTAGACTAGTTCTCCTGCAGTACCTTTAACAGGTGCTCACAGTGTGCAAATGAAATTTTGCTGCAAGTGGAAACATATTCGAAAGTTGAAGGACGTGAGACAGTGTGATTCTCGCGGCAAAAAGGTCTAAACACATACATCAGAAAAAGGTTAGCATCACCTCGGTTCCGAGAGTTCCGGAACCTGTACAGAAAGTTGAAACAGAGATCAACATAAACATCATTTCCGCCCCTTTTATTGCTCATGAAAACCACACATTGCATGTTGTACCACCATACAGCGGGACCTTCAGAGGTGGTGGTCCAGATAGCTGCACACACGTGTATCTCTAATACCCAGTAGCACGTCCTCTTGCATTGATGGATGTATTCGTTGTGACATACTATTAGCAAGTTGTTGGTCGAGATTATCCCACTCCTCAATGGCAATTCGGCGTAGAGTGGTTGGTGGGTCACGTGGTCCATAAACAGCCCTTTTCAATCTACCCCAGGCATGTTCGATAGGGTTCATGTCTAGAGAACGTGCTGGCCACTCTAGTCGAGCAATGTCGCTATCGTGAAGGAAGTCATTCACAAGATGTGCACGATGGAGGCGCGAATTGTAGTCCATGAAAACGAATGCCTCACCAATATGCAGCCGATATGGTTGCACTATCGGTCGGAGGATGGCATTCACGTATCGTACAGTCGTTACTTCGCCTTCCATGAACACCAGCGGCGTACGTCGGTCCCATATAATGCCACCCCAATACAGCAGGGAACCTCCACCTTGCTGCACTCGCTCACCTGTGTGTCTAAGGCGTCCAGCCTGACCTGGTTGCCGCCAAACACGTCTCCGCCGATTGTCTGGTTGAAGGAATACGCGGCACTCATCGGTGAAGAGAACGTGATGCCAATCCTGAGCGGTCCATTCGCTATGTTGTTGAGCCCATCTGTACCGCGCTGCATTGTGTCGTGTTTGCAAAGATGGACCTCGCCATGGGCGGCGGGAGTGAAGTTGCGCATCATGCAGCCTACTGCACACAGTTTGAGTCGTAACACGACGTACTGTGGCTGCACGAAAAGCATTATTCAACATGGTGGCATTTCTGTCAGGATTCCACCGAACCATAATCCATAGGTAGTGGTCATCCACTGCAGTAGTAGCCATTGGGCGACCTGAGCGAGGTATGTCATCGACAGTTCGGATCTCTCTGTATCTCCTCCATGTCCGAACAACACCGCTTTGGTTCACTCCGAGACGCCTGGACACTTCCCTTGTTGAGAGCCCTTCCGGGCACAAAGTAACAATGCGGACGTGATCGAACCGCGGTATTGACCGACTAGGCGTGGTTTAGCTACAGACAACATGAGTCGTGTACCTCCTCCTGATTAGAACTGATCGGCGGTCGGACCCCCTCCATCTAATAGGGGCTGCTCATGCATGGTTGTTTACATCTTTTGGTGGATTTAGTGACATCTCTCAACAGTCAAAGGGACTGTGTCGGTGATACAGTCAACGTCTATCTGCAGGAGTTCAGGGAACCGGGGTGATGCAAAACTTTTTTTTTATGTGTGTAGCATACAGATTCACCGTGAAATTCTGCCGGTGTATGGACCACATGCCATGTCGTGTCCAGCCGTAGAGAAATGGTGTCAATAATTTGTTCAAGGCTGCACAGACTTGGATCGTGCTTATCGGGATGAAATGTCATCGACATCGACCACAGACGACAATCTCCACGCAGTCGAGCAGTCGCAGACTTTCGAACCATGGACACGTTCACACAGAGGTTCTCGAATGGCTCCGTGACCAAGGAGCCGATTTCTGTCTTCGATGAACTGAACGGTTGGTATAACGTCCTGACCGTTGTTTACAGATATTTAGTGGCTGTGATGAAAAATAGTGATAGGTACCCGTGTCGCTCTGAAGAGTAGCGCAGCATTCAATAAATGTTACTTGGCCTGCCATAATAATGTGTAACTTACTATTTGAACTCCTCTCGTAGCTGGACGGTGGTGTTATCGTGAATGTGATGGAGGCGATGGGGTTCAATTGAAGCCAAATTCCAATTGTTTCTGAGGAAAACTGAGCGTTAGGTGTTTTTGAGACATTTTTCCTGTTTATTTCGAACTGTTTTCCTGTCTTGTTCCTGCAGAGATGGTCGCAGAAGCTACGGGAAACCAGCTGGAGGCAGTATATGAAATGGTAGTGGTGGGCATTTTTCTGTCCAGAGGTCGAATATCGGAATCATTTTGCGTTCGAAGCATACAGGTTATTTATTACTGGTGAGAAGATTAACCCTATCTTTCGGGGTGCACTGCGCCCTTGTGAAGTAAACTGAGAAGCTACTTAATTGGGAAGTAGCGGCTCCGGTCTCGGATACTGACATACGGCCGGGAGAGCGGTGTGCTGACCACATGCCGCTCCATATTCGCATCCAGTGACGCCTGTGGACTGAGTATGACACGGCGGCCGGTCGGTACCTTTGGGCATTCATGGCCTGTTCGGGAAGAGTTTAGTTTTTTTCATATAACAGAAAAATTAAAATGTCATATTACACGGCTATACAAATGTGGGCTCGGAACTTGCGTGTAGTTTGTTAATATTAAATGTAATGAATTAACTACTCGGTACAATTGTCTTTGAATATGGGTATTATGCAGTAACAATCTATGTTTAATATTAGTTTTAACCCGTATATAGACGTCTGGAAAGTGCAGCCGTAACCTCCACCACCGCCGTCTCCCAAGCACCAACTGAAAAATTTGAGCATCTGGAATTCTCGTTGTTAAATGTCATCATCATTAACCGAAAAATGAGATACAAACTTTGTTGCTTATTGAGTTGTCGTCACAACTGTGGTGTCACCGCCAGACACCACACTTGCTAGGTGGTAGCTTAAATCGGCCGCGGTCCGTGTAGTACATGTCGGACCCGCGTGTCGCCACTGTGATCGCAGACCTAGCGCCACCACCAAGGCAGGTCTCGTGATACGAGAGTGGACTCGCCCCAGTTGTACGAGAACCTAGCTACCGCCCAGTTGTACGCGAACCTAGCTATCGCCCAGTTGTATGAGAACCTCGCTACCGACAAGATGTACGAAGCCTTTCGCTCTCATTAGCCGAGAGACAGAATAGCCATCAGCTAAGTTAATGGCTACTAACTAGCAAGGCGCCAGTTGTATCAGTGCCTATAGCTTACGAGTATTCAAGAGAGATGTATTCCAAAGAACAATTAAAAGATAAGTAATAAGCATCTACATACTTTTCTTCTTATTCATTTATAAGTTCTCATGTTCCAGACTTCACGCCCGGCTGCTTTAGTCTTGAGTTCATTTTCAGCCATCTCTACTTCACGGTGTCGGCCCAGCTACCGACACAACATTTATTGGCGACGAGAAAAAGATTTTGTATTAATTCGTTTACAACATTGGCGACGATTTAAAGTGTTTTCTGATTGCTTACATTTAATTGTGTGATGGCTTCGCCACATTCTCCAGATGTACTGTCCGAATTTTATCGCTTGCAGAATCAGCAGACGCAGGCGTTACTGGATGCCCTTGGACAGCTCGTCCAGGGTCAACGTACCATTCAAACCGATGCGGCCGCCGCCGCTTCTTCGCTACCGCTGCCACTAAACGCTGTTGCACCTCCCTTTCGACCATACGTGGCAGCCGATGAGACCTGGCAAGAGTGGTCCCGCCAGTTCAACTTTCACCTTGCTGCCTACAGAATTCAAGGTATGAGCGGCAGCCGTTTTTGCTTTCTTGTGTCGGTGTGTCCACATACCGTGTGATAGTGAAATTGTTTCCCCGACGAGACGTAGCAACTCTGTCCTACGAGGAAATTTTGTCTGCATTAGATGCCTATTTCAAAGAAACAGTTAATGTGGTTGCAAAACGGTATACGTTCTTTCGTACAAAACGTACGGCCGGTCAAACTAATAGGGAGTGGGTAGCAACATTGCAAGGACTTACTAGGGACTGTGCCTTTGAATGTGAATGTGGTCTTTCTTATTCAGATACAATGGTGCGTGATGCAATTGCACAGAACGTTTCTGATGTTCGCATACGGGAGCAAATTTTGAAACTAGTTAATCCCTCCCTTCCACAAGTGATAGACATATTGGATAGACAGGACACACTTGACTGTGCTCAGGAATCTTTTGAAACTTCGCCAGCCGTGTGTAACATTAACCGGCCCGCTGGACGCGCTGCGCGGCCCGGTAACCGGGCCTTGCGCACGTCGACACAGCGACCGCCGCGTGCTAAGCCAGGTGTGCCGCGCCGGCCCACAAATGCAGTGAAATCATGCCCGCGGTGTGCTACTAGACATTCGCGTGAACATTGCCCGTCACGCCAAGCTGTTTGCTTTTTCTGCAATAAGAAAGGACATGTTCAAAGTGTTTGCCAGAAAAAGCTCAGATCAGACAATCACAATCATTCCAGGCCCTTTGCTTCGCGCCGGAATCGAACCCAGGACACTCAGGCTCGTGGACCTTCGCCTATGGACATTCATGTCGTTAATTCCACTTCGTCCAGTGACACTTTCTCTAACAGTGACTGTGATCGTCCCACTAAAACTGTGCGTCGACGTCGCCGGAAATCACGTCAATTAGCAAGTGATTCTGTACCAGTGTCTGTTCCAATTGCACAAAACAGTCGCTCTTGTCGTCAGCAGGACAATAAACTTTTTGTGGACTTAGACTTTGAAGGCAAAGTGATACCATTCCAGCTCGATACCGGAGCTGCAGTTTCATTGCTCAATCACGACACGTACAAACAACTGGGCAAACCTCCGTTGCGTTCCGCAAATGTTAAGCTAACTACATATTCCGGACAGACAATTCCTGTGTTAGGACAGTGCAGCCTTCTTGCAACATACAAGGGACAAACAAAACTTGTGTCATTTTACGTTCTTCGTTCTTCTTCTGCAGTGAACTTGTTTGGGCTAGACTTGTTTCAGTTGTTTAACATGTCTATTGTAAATCAGGTCCTATCAGTGAATCAGACTGTGCCTACAGACAGTGTTTCTCGGCTGTGTGACGAATTTGCAGACATTTTTGCACCGGGCTTAGGTTGCGCTAAAAACTATGAAGCACATTTGGAACTGGAAGGAAACGCGCAACCGGAATTTTTCAGAGCGCGCAATGTTCCCCACGCATTGCGTCAGGAGGTCGCAAGAACATTGAACAATGTAGAATCACAAGGTGTGAGTGAATGTGCGCAATGCCTCTTTCATTTCAGCTCCGCTTCATCGCTTACGCCGTACAGGTGTTCCGTTTCTCTGGACGACGGCATGCGAACGCGCCTTTCGCCGGTTGAAATCGGCGTTGCTTTCTAATACTTGCCTTACGCCATTCGATCCCCAGAAACCCCTTTTGTTGATGGTAGATGCATCGGATTTCGGGATCGGTGCTGTGCTTGCGCACAAAGTTGGCTCCCATGATCGCCCTATTGCCTTTGCGTCCAAATTGCTCTCGTCTGCGCAAAGAAATTATTCACAGATAGAGAAAGAAGCTTTGGCTCTCGTGTTTGGTGTTACTAAGTTCCATGATTTCTTGTATGGTCGTCACTTTACCATCATCACAGACCACAAACCTTTGACATCGCTTTTTCATCCGACCAAGCCTGTACCTCCACGTACAGCGCAGAAATTCATTCGCTGGTCTATTTTCCTCTCGCAGTACCGCTACGATATCTTGTATCGGTCCACTGCTAAGCACGGAAACGCCGATGCGTTGTCCCGTTTGCCTGTTGCTGAGGATAAAGCATTCGATTCTTCCGAACTTGCTTGCATGTTCATTGATTCGGAAACCGATGAAGTGGTCGAATCGTTTCCGATTGATTTTCGTCGTGTCGCTACAGCCACAGCTGCTGACCCTGTCCTTGCTACTGTTTTACGTTTTGTTGCTACAAAATGGCCTTTGTCAAAGTCTCGGATTGAGGATCCGTTGGTTCGCCGATTTTTTGCTCACAAGGAGAGACTTTTTGTTCGACGTGGTGTTTTGTTGTTGCGTTCTGATAATGATCAGTCCAGAGTCGTGGTCCCACGTTCGTTACAGTCCTCTGTTTTACGGCTTCTTCACCAAGGACATTGGGGTATAGTGCGAACGAAACAACTTGCTCGTCAGCACTGTACTTGGTTCGGAATCGATGCTGCGATTACGCATATGTGTTCTTCGTGCCCGGCGTGTGCCGAACAACAGTCCGCACCGCCGCGGAAAGTCTTTGCGGGGCCAAAAGCCACTTCCCCTTGGCAACGCTTGCACATTGATTTTGCTGGTCCATTCTGGAATGCTCGATGGTTGGTTCTGGTCGATGCCTTCAGTAATTTTCCTTTTGTTGTCCGGATGTCTTCCACGACGTCCTCCGCCACCATCCAAGCGTTGTCTGCTATCTTTTGCATTGAAGGTCTTCCGCAGACTATTGTTTCCGACAATGGCCCACAATTCATGTCCGCAGAATTTCAGTCATTCTGCCAGGCCAATGGTATTCAACATCTGACATCCGCGCCGTTTTCGCCTCAGTCCAACGGTGCCGCTGAACGATTGGTCCGGACTTTCAAGTCACAGATGTTGAAATTGAAAGAGTCGCATTCTCGGGAGGACGCATTGTTGCTCTTTTTGTCTTCGTATCGCTCTCAGCCCCGAGATGGTCGCTCGCCGGCTGAGTTGCTCCACGGTCGTCCTCATCGCACCTTGATGTCTTTGCTGCATCCGCCGCATCAGGTTCCTGTGCAGCGGCAGACTCCTGCTTTTGCTCCAGGCGACGTTGTATTTTATCGCAACTATCGAGGTTCACGGCGTTGGCTCGCAGGGCGCATTCTTCGCTGCCTCGGCCGCGCGATGTATTTGGTTTTGGGGACCTCTGGTGAGGTGCGTCGGCATCTCAATCAGCTGCGCCTCTGTCGTCGCTCGGGTTCTGCCGCTCCCCGTCTGCTTTCAGCGACGGTGCCGTCCGGTCGGCGCCCTGGGGACCCATCTACTGGCTCGCCTCATCCCCAGGTGTTACCGACGATGCCTTCCATTTTGCCCCATGGCGACGCGCCGCCGCCGCCGCAGCAGCAGCAGCAGCAGCAGCCGCCGCCGCCGCCGCCGCTTGTTCTCCCGCCGGCGTCGCCCGCATTCGACGCTTCGTTGCAGCCGCCAAGCGCCTCCCAGGGTCACGCGCCGCCGATCGCTTCCCGTGACCAGCTGTCCTCCGCCATGGAACTCCCGCCCGCTCCGGACCACATGACGTCATCGCGCGTCGGCTACCCCGACGCAATGGAAATCGACCCTTCGGTCCCTCCTGTCTCATTACGGGCGCATACACCGCATGTTGACGTGCACCCTGGACTAGTTTTTCCGGCGTTTCCTAGCTCCCCTCGGACCGAATGGTCGGGTGCGGGTGGCACAGCCTCGCCTGTTGTTAGGCTCCCCACCTCATCGCATACGTCAACATGTGGTCCTCCCCACGGCGGGCGGAAGCCTTATCACACAACCGTTCGCCGATTTGCGGGGGAGGAATGTGGTGTCACCGCCAGACACCACACTTGCTAGGTGGTAGCTTAAATCGGCCGCGGTCCATGTAGTACATGTCGGACCCGCGTGTCGCCACTGTGATCGCAGACCTAGCGCCACCACCAAGGCAGGTCTCCTGATACGAGAGTGGACTCGCCCCAGTTGTACGAGAACCTAGCTACCGCCCAGTTGTACGCGAACCTAGCTATCGCCCAGTTGTATGAGAACCTCGCTACCGACAAGATGTACGAAGCCTTTCGCTCTCATTAGCCGAGAGACAGAATAGCCATCAGCTAAGTTAATGGCTACTAACTAGCAAGGCGCCAGTTGTATCAGTGCCTATAGCTTACGAGTATTCAAGAGAGATGTATTCCAAAGAACAGTTAAAAGATAAGTAATAAGCATCTACATACTTTTCTTCTTATTCATTTATAAGTTCTCATGTTCCAGACTTCACGCCCGGCTGCTTTAGTCTTGAGTTCATTTTCAGCCATCTCTACTTCACGGTGTCGGCCCAGCTACCGACCCAACAACAACTTTATTCTTTAAAGATTGTGTTATTTGCAGATTCTCTCACAATAACCATTCCGTTGTAATAATGTCTTATTATACTCGTCGTACCATACCTATATAAGAAATGAGGTTAAGTATTATTCAGTTTGTGTATGTATGTTCTTGATAAAGACGTTTAGATGCGACGGGGTTAATATTCCTCTCCACTTTACCAATTGAACAAATATCTCAAGAAAGGAAAAATTTTGAGACGAACTGCTTCAGTAAAGTTTTCGACAGAGGGAACAAACGCAATTGCATACGACTGGTTTCATGTTTACAACTACTTTTATCAACATATGCTTGCAGTAGATAATAGACCACCATGTACTCGTTCCCAGTTGTCTCTGTGGCTTACGGCGCATCTTTTTCTTCGCTGGAGGTCACTTGGAAATCTAAACAGGTGAAAACTATTTGTGCAACGGTTAGTGCAGTTCACTGCTGAGTAGCCGCCCATATTTATTACGAGTTCGTTAATACATTTAATTAGAAATCTCCACTCGCATCGTGACTCATATGCAAACAAGTGTGAGTATACTGTACTTTGAGGACCCGGAACATGTGCTCTCTTCTGATAATGCGTCACTTGTTGTGCAACGATTAGAGCGACGTGTGTAACTTACGTTTCGAAGTCCCCTTGTAGATACAAGGTGCGTCTAAAATGTTCGGTGAAAGGTCCTCGAAAATAAAGGAAACAAGATTTACAAACGAAATACCTTTAACGACTTTCAAAGTAACCACCATTAGCTACAACATACTCCTGAGTACATTCGTTACCACGTAGCATGCAGTGACTATTCCGCTTTCGGAGTCGCTGAGCTGTCCTGACCAATCCATTCTCCTGTTACTGCCTCTGTATTGGAAGAACAATTCTTCCCATGACCTTAACTCTCCTGACATCTAGTGATCAGTTCTGCGTTACTTAGCGTGTCCGTATATTTTTGAGCCGTGTGCCATCGCATGGACAGTAAAAGGCAGTCTCTAATAGTCAACGATCTTTCATAGTTGTAATACATATAAAATCCAAATTAATGTACAACAAGCAACATTTACAATATATTTCAATATCACCCCATACGGAAAAACTGATCCCTTTGATCCCTTTTATTCTTTGGGGCCCGCAGCGCAAAGTATGTGTTCTAATGACACGATTATTACGAATATCAGACAGCCGCATTGCTCTTTAAATGGTTTTTATTCTATAAATCATTCACGATCAGCCGATTCCGGCATATTGCCGTCATCAGGTGCTCTGTAAATAGATAAGTAAGCAATGGCATTAATATAGAGGTCTGTAACTATGATCAGAAAAGTTATAATGCATCGTTAGGTGTTGTTACCTTATCTGTAATATCGTTGCTGCCATGTCCTTTCCTTTTTTTAGAATTATAATTTTCTCCTTAGATGTAGGCTGGAACGTATATCTGATTTTAGTTGGTTTTTATGTATGTTATTTTTCTCTTGGTAGCCTTTATGACATAACACCAAGAAAACATCATTAATCATAGACAATAAGAAAATTATTACGGAAAAATTAAAAATATAACGTAAGAATCTCAAATAAAACTAAAACAAATCTCAGACAAAAACACAATTAAAACCAAATCCATAAAAAATAAAAAACAACCGAATTTCCACGCACCACTTATTTATAATGGTAACTATACAAACATGTAATATCGCTGATCCACTGTCATCCAAGCTGTCAAGAGAAAAATAGTATATATAAAAACCAACTAAAGTCAGATATACGCCTTCAGCCTACGTCTCAGAAGAATATAATAATTCTAAAAAAAGTCAGGACATGGCAGCAATGATATTACATGTAGGGTAAGAAAACCGAACGATGTACACCTTTTCTGGTCATAATTACAGAGCATTATATTAAGGCCACCGCTTACTTATGGATTTACAGGGCATCTGATGATGGCAATACGCCGAAATGAACTCATCCTTATAAAATAAAAACCATCTTAAGAGCCGTGTAGCTGGCTGACATTCGTAACAACCTTTGATAAAAGTTCAGAATAAGACTTCATCAATCAACCAGTAAAGCTGAATGAATTTGAAACACTGAACGTTAGAGACATACATGAAGCCAATTGATGGTGTTTCAACGGAAACATCTGAGAAAGATTTGTGACCCTGTTACAGTCCTTTGAACTCAGATTTGGTGTAGATTCAAAACAGGAAAATGGGGGTTCGTTACTCAAAATTCAACACTTGTAATAGAACAGGTGAAAAGTCAGCTGACGAAGACATTTAATGAGGATGTCAGAAGGCAAAAGGATCCTTGAAATATTTACTGGAGCAACGGATGCAAGCAAAGTAATTGCGTGGAGTTGTTTGGAGTTGGCGAAATCGCGGAAGTTGTTCGACGGTCCTCAAAGATGTGAGACGACGTCTCGTACCCTCTGGGATGAAGATGGTGTTCAGAAGTGTATTTCGGAAGTCGGTAGTCACTGATCTTCAACGAAAAACGGTGATTATTTCTCAAATACGCGAAAACCCTCAAGAATCCGACAGTATATTCGTATGTGCAGGCGTGGAATTCGGACTGAATCATTTCCGGTTTTGCAGATGACTGTTGATTTTTAGCTAGTGTGCACATGCATAACAGGCAGAGCCCACAAATTACAATGTGGCTCAATGTACAAGGCGTGTCAGAAAAGTGCGGTGAGTGGCCTCAGACAATGAAGAAAACAAGAGTTACAAACTAAATACCTTTACTGGCCTTTCCAAGTTATCACCATTACCTATAATACACTTCTGGCATTGATTTTAAGGCTGTTTTAAAGATAGCAAACTCTCCATGTGGAAACACCGTGGTCACATGTTACTGGACATCCACAACGTCTACGGATGTTCGTGAACAATAGTGCTTCCAGTGTCTTTGCTTATTTTCAACTCCTCTCCTCCCGTTCTCAAACACAGCCCTTTGATATCTGCCCAAGTCGACTAGTTGGTGATGTGGTTGTGAAGTACAAAAGTAAAGGAACAACTGCAGCTGAACCAAGACCAAATGGACGTCGTGCACTGACGGACAGGGACCATCGAGTTTTGCAGAGGATGATTGCAAAAAATTGCATGAAATCTGCAGAAGGAAAAACTCTTGAGTTCCAGAGTACTACCTGCAGTCCAGTCAGCAATGTGATTTGTGTAGGGAGCTGAATGACTGGGTTGCAACGGTCGAACCTCTCCTCAGAAGCCAAGCGTGTCTCTAGTGAATGCTAAGTGGCTTTCAAGATGGTACGAAGAGCGACGCTCGTGGACAATGAAAATCTGGAGAGAGTGATTTGGAGTGATGAGTCACTCCGCACCCTGTGGCAATCCGATGGAAGGGTCCGGGTTTGGCGGATGCCTCGATAGCGTTACCTACTATCATGTATAGTGCCGGAGGAGGTAATGGTACGGTATGGGTGCGTTTTGCGTGGCTGGAGGTGGTCCCATTATTGCCCTTAAGAAAGCATTAAATGCGGAACGATGGTGCGCACGTTACAGCATTGTGTACCAGTTATATTACAGGAAGAGCTCGGAGACGATCATTTTATCAGCGTGACAATGCAGTTTCTCTTAAGGCAGCATGTGTGAGACAGTGGTTTGTAGACAATAACAGTCCTGCAATGGACTGCCCTGCCGAACCCAATGGTACACCTTTATAATGACTTAGAACGTCCACTTCGCTCGAGCATCCAACATCATTACGTTCTCTGGTTTCGGCTCTTGAGGAAGAATGGACTGTCATGCCTCCACGGAGAATTAGACACCTCATCGAAAGTGCCCAGCTCAAGCCTTCATAAGGGCAAAGGATGCACACACCCCATATTAACGTATACTAATAAGTGTCGGAGGGTGTACTTACTCAGTTTTCGTCCTGGTGATCAGGAATCCTGCTTTCAGTTACCGCTCCTGCATTATGATGTTGACAAAGTAGTATTCTTCGTCGTTTCGAGTATTGCAAACGCTCGCGCAGACACTAAAACATGAAATGAAATTCTGTAAGTCCTTCGTTTTGAAAACAGATATCAGGTTATTTTGTGTGAATGTAGACTCGTCTGGTATGTAGGTGAAGGTAATGCTCCGCTTTCTGGCCCTAGACGGACCATTCAGGTCCGACCGACCACCAATTCGTCCTCTGCCAACGGTGTCAACGGATGCTGTGCCGAGGGGCATGTGGTCAGCACAACGCTCTTCTGGTCGGTATCGGGTTTTTCGACTTTGGAACCGTTATTAATCGGTCGAGTAGCTCCTTAGTTGGCCTCACCAGGCTGCACTCGATACCTGTTCTCTCATCAAGATAAAATCGCTGACAGTATCGGGAATCGAACCCGGGTCCCCTCGCATAGTAATCAAGCGTGCAAATCACCCAGCAACGTAGGCGGAATCTTCTGGACCGCACTAGTGATGAAAAGCTCTTGGTTGTCTCGCTGGGAGTTGCTGTTGAGATATCGCGACGTTTTGGCGACTGACGGCACTTTTTGGCGAAGTGTCGAGATGCTGCAGATGTCTTTATATCTATATGTAACCTCGGCTGCGGACGCCAGCATGCAGGGCGAAACAGTGGTGTGGGGTTGGGCCGGAGGCTGCACTCAAATCTTTTCACATACACTCCTGGTCCATCTTGTGTGCTGGCCGATGCTGGGCAGTAACACGGGATTCCAATTCGAGTTTACTTCATAACTTTCGTCCCTATTGAGATGATTCACATTTATGCAGATTGTTTTCTTATGCTTTTCCAATGGCCGTTGGTTCTTCACAGCAATTTCGTATTCTCAAATTTGAACGTATGTTCTGTGATTTACCAATGCGGATTTCTGTTGCCCTCGGATGTACATACATAATGTGTTATTTTATTTTTTTATTTACACGTCAAGTTCCCTGGGACCAAATTAAGGAGCAAATTTCCTAGGTCATGGAACGTGTCAGTACATGTAATTATAGCATAAAAGTAATAACAGATAAAAATAAATGTTTGTGAACCCGAAAAAATTCAGTCTATAAGTTTAAAGTAAACACAATCAACAATACAATAAGAATCAGCGTAATTTTTCAAGGAACTCCTCGACAGAATAGAAGGAGTGACAAATGAGGAAATTCTTCACTTTCGACTTGAAAGCACTTGGATTACTGCTAAGATTTTTGAATTCGAGTGGTAGCTTATTGGAAATGGATGCAGCAGCATACTACACACATTTCTGCACACTAATTAAGAAAGTCCGATCCAAATGTAGGTTTGATTTCTGCCGAGTATTAACCGAATGAAAGCTGCATATTCTTGGGAATAATCTAATATCGTTAACAAGAAATGACAGGAAGGGATATATATATCGAGAGGCCAATGTCAAAATACCCAGACTCGTGAACAGAGATCGACAAGGGGTTCGTGAACTTACACCACTTATTGCCCAAACCGCCAGTTTCTGAGCGAAAAATATCCTTCGACATAAGCGAATGAAAATAAGCAAAGTTGACTAATTTTCGTGTCGAACGATCACTCACTTCAGATACTGTTCGAATAGTAAAAATGGCAGTATTAAGTCTTTGAACAAGATCCTGAACGTGGGCTTTCCACGACAGCTTACTATCTACCTGAACACCTAGAAATTTGAACTGTTCAGTTTCACTAATCACATGCCCGTTCTGTGAAATTAAAACGACAGGTTTGGTTATATCGTGTGTTAGAAACTGTAAAAACTGTGTCTTACTGCGATTTAACGTTAGTTTATTTTCTACAAGCCATGAACTTAGGTCATGTGCTGCACTATTTGAAACCGAGCAAGTGTTGCACACAACATCATTTACTACCAAGCTAGAGTCATCAGCAGACAGAAATATTTTAGAGTTACCTGTAATACTAGAGGGCTTATCATTTATATAAATAAGGAACAGGAGTGGCCCCAACACTAATCCCTGAGGCACCCCCCACTTGACAGTACCCCACTCAGACCTCTCATCAGAGCCGTTATGAACATTGCGAATAATGACCTTTTGCTGTCTGTTGCTAAAGTAAGAGGTGAACCAATAGGGAGCTACTCCCCTTATTCCGTAATGGTCCAACGTCTGGAGCAATATTTTGTGATCAACACAATCGAATGCCATAGTTGAACCAAAAAATATGCCAAGCGTTCGAAACCTTTTGTTTTACCCATCCAGTACCAGACTGGAAAGTCGCTAACTTAAAATTTACGGAGGAGTTTGACTATCTTAGATGAGTCACTCACATACGAAACCAAAGTTAGGTATTTTGCGAGCTTTCTATCCTCCTCCTTCATTGACTGGCGTATAGCTTTAACAGATAGAGCACTGTTATTCTGACGGACTGAAAATCTATTTTTCTTGTACTTAGTTTCTCCTAGGAGTGCACCTGAATCAAAGAAATCGCATCGAAAACAGTATGCGTTCTACGTAAGTCTGCAATATTTCGTGGCCGTTGTCGCTGAAGGTAACATTTTCTAGGTTGTTCGGCCGCATCAAGGTCTGTTGCAGTTTCTTGTTTTACAGCTGACGTTTCCACCCCTCTGCTGAGATCTTCTTCAGGCTCTTCTCATGTGTATGGTTACCTGAGTACTCAACTAACTGGGACATCAGAAGATCCCAGCAGAGGGGGTGAAACGGCAAATGCGCAGGAAGAAAGTGAAAATAAGCATCACCCCCCCCCCCCCGAAACACATAGAAAATTTTAATTCCAGTATGCATCCTGGGCATTATGTTTTGAGCACGCCTTGATTTCCCAATGATGGTTACAACAACTGGCTGAACAAAAGGGACTGAAACAAAATATTGGTGGGCTTACGTTGAATCTATTTCCTCAGAGAGCCATTATTCATCCGTCTGATCAAACTATGCAGGAATGGGGAACAGCCATCTTTTTCTGCTACGATGGTGAACTGGTTACTCTTTTGAAAAGATGTGAAGTGCTGTATGTGCGAGGGTGTGCTGAAAAGTAATGTCTCCTTATTTTTTATGTGAAAACTCTTAGTACTATTAAAATAAAACCATCTTTATTAAAATTATACATCTCTATTCATCATGACTACAAATTTATTTCTCAACATAATCACCCTGGCGAAAAACAAATTTCTCCCAGCGAGAGGCTATTTCGTTGATACCTTCAGTGTAGAATATTTGATTCTGCTGACGGAGCCACAATTTCACCTCTGCTTGCACCGCTTCACCAGTATCAAAGTGTAATTCTCGAAATGTTGTTTACGTTCTGGTAACATACATTACTGGCCATTACAATTGCTAGACCAAGAAGAAATGCAGATGATTAAGGGGTATTGATTTGGCAAATATATTATACTAGAACTGACATGTGATTACATTTTCACGCAATTTGGGTGCATAGATCCTGAGAAATCAGTACCCAGAACAACCACCTCTGGCTGTAATAACGGCCTTGATACGCCTGGGCATTGAGTCAGAGCTTGGATACCGCGTACAGGTACAGCTGCCCATGCAGCTTCAACACTATACCACAGTTCATCAAGAGTAGTGACTGGCGTATTGTGACGAGGCAGTTGCTCGGCCACCATTGACCAGACGTTTTCAAATGGTGAGAGATCTGGAGAATGTGCTGGCCAGGGCAGCAGTCGAACATTTTCTGTATCCAGAAAGGACCGTACAGGACCTGCAACATGCGGTTGTGCATTATCCTGTTGAAATGTAGGGTTTCGCAGGGATCGAATGAAGGGTAGAGCCACGGGTCGTAACACATCTGAAATGTAAAGTCCACTGTTCAAAGCGCCGTCAACGCGAACATGAGGTAACCGAGACGTGTAACGAATGGCACCCCATACCATCACTCCGGGTGATACGCAGGTATGGCGATGACGAATACACGCTCCCAATGTGCGTTCGCCGCGATGTCGCCAAACTCGGATGCGACCATCATGGTGCTGTAAACACAACCTGTATTCATCCGAAAAAATGACGTTTTGCCATTCGTGCACCCAGGTTCGTCGTTGAGTACACCACCGCAAGCGCTCCTGTCTGTTATGCAGCATCAAGAGTAACCGCTGCCATGGTCTCCGAGCTGATAGTCCATGCAGCTGCAAACGTAGTCGAATTCGTGCAGATGGTTGTTGTCTTGCAAACGTCCCCATCTGTTGACTCAGGGATCGAGACGTGGCTGCACGATCCGTTACAGCCACGCGGATAAGACGCCTGTCATCTCGACGAGGCCGTTGGGATCCAGCACGGCGTTCCCTATTACCCTCCTGAACCCACCGATTCCATATCTCATCATTGGATCTCGACCAACGCGAGGAGCAATGTCACAATACGATAAGCCGCAATCGCGATAGGCTACAATGCGACCTTTATCAAAGTCGGAAACGTGATGGTACGCGTTTCTCCTCCTTACACGAGGCATCACAACAATGTTTCACCAGGCAACGCCGGTCAACTGCTGTTTGTGTATGAGATATCGGTTGGAAACTTTCCTCATGTCAGCACGTTGTAGGTGTCGCCACAGGCGGCAACCTTGTGTGAATGCTCTGAAAAGCTAATCATTTGCATATCACAGCATCTTCTTCCTGTCGGTCATATTTCGCGTCTGTAGCACGTCATCTTCGTGGTGTAGCAATTTTAATGGTCAGTAGCGTAACTTACCTTTTGACAGGATTGAAAACAACAGCCAATAGTTTCTGAATTAAAGATTTATCAAACCTTCGACAAATATAAATGTGTCTTCTTTAGAAGAGAAATGTCAACCAAGAAAGGAAACAAATTCGATGAATAATAACTTTGTTTATTTTTTCGTTCATTTACAAGGGCATACCCCATTCGTAGAACCACATAAACGGATATTGATGCCAAAAGGCTCTTGTCTAGTACAATGTGCAATTCACCGTCAATCACAAACATCGACTTTTAAAATACATAACTGAAGGTAGTAGCCCAATGCTCACGAGTGCAAGTGCCCTTGCATCCAGCTGACATTTACTGTGGCTTTGTCGTAAAACTCTTAAAAATAAAACACTGGATCCTACTGACATTTATCTATTTACAAGTTCTGCCCGTGCTGCTTTATGCACGCATTTGCCTATAATTTGCACTGTTTAAGTAAGCCTGCTTGCCCTTTGGAAGCCACATGACTTCAACTCCTCACTCACCCTCTCTCCCCCCTTTTTTACTATTTTAAATTGTTTTATTCTGTTTTAATATTAGCTATTAACTATTTCATTTGCTGATTCAGACACTGGCTGCTCAGTGCGACTATGTGCGCAGATTCACTCGAGCAGTAAGCATCACCTACCATACTTCACATACTGCCAGTGTCTGCACATCTTAATCAGTTCGCTCGTGTCGCTAGCAATGTATGTGCCAGAGTAAATGTGAACCACATAGATTGTCACGTGTGTTTTATTTTAAAAGTGTTACGACGAAGGCGTACTAGAAGTCAGCTGGACTCAATTGCGCTTGTGTTTTACTTCAAAAGCTTTACGGCAAAGCCTTACAGTATCGGGCTACTACCTTCATTTTTGCATTTTAAACGTCGATATTTATGGTTGGTATGCACATTGTTCTAGATAAGAGCCTTTTGGCTTCAATATATGTTTTTTCGACATGTGATTTTACGAGTGAGAATGCTCCTCTAAACAACTTCTAGTATATTGTTTATCAATTTTGGTTCCTTTTCTGGTTGACATTTGTAACTATGTAGTAGTAATTTGTTCAGTAGATCCATTTACCTTCTGAAGAAGACAATTTTATATTTGTCGAAACCATGGCAATGGGTTAATAAACCTTTAATTTTGCAATTGGTTGGTTGTTATTTCCAATCCTATCAAGTTTCTTCATGCCCAGTTGCAAAAGCCCAGCCTTGTTTAAAAAATCTTACTTTTTGAAGTCTGCCAGTACTATCTCAGCAGCATAACGCCAGAAGTACGACAGAATCTCCTGGAAAGAAGTAAAGGACCAAGAGTAATAGGGGAGCGAAGTGGTACTCTTCCGTGTTTTTTTCTACGGAGGTAAGGCGCCAATACGGGAGATGCACTGTAATTTTACAAATAATGCCTGTAATTTGAGATGCCGCTTACTCACTGTGACAAAGTGAAAGGAGCGCCATATCTGACTCAGCGTGCTATTTCTACGCAACTGGAGGCCACAATGCCCTCGACTTCCTAGCTGGGACGAAGTTCTTTCACACCGTAATTATTCGAATGTGTTCTTCTTCTGCAAGATGGTTCAAATGGCTCTAAGCACTATGGGACTTAACATCTGAGGTCATCAGTCGCCTAGACTTGAACTACTTAAACCTAACTAACCTAAGGACATCACACACATCCATTCCCGAGGCAGGATTCGAACCTGCGACCGTAGCAGCAGCGCGGTTCCAGACTGAAGCGCCTAGAACCGCTCGGCATCAGCGGCCGGCCTTCTGCAAGAGACCCGCTTTTCTTCCCTACGTGCAGCCACTTACAGATTAGCAAATAGGACATCAAAATCGTCTTCCGACCGCCACTGAATGCAAGACAGTCTTGGATCTGTGAAAAAACCACTTGTACTTCATACATCAGCGATTATGTACGTATAAAGTAAGCCACGTGAATGTGGACAAACGCAACGCTAGATAGCTATTCAAAATGGTGGCACTAATGTGTTGTCGTGCAACTGTTACAGCGTCATGATCGTCCTCACCTCAATGCGGCTGTTAGGCACGTTAACATGGGGCTGAGGAGGGCGCTGATGGCAGAGGGCATGGGTCACATCTCGGTAGTGCCAGTTGGGTCTCTCAGTAGATCGGGCTTCACTAGGCATGACCAGCACCTCAATAGGTATGGGAAGGGGAGGCTGGTTAAGCTTATAGGTGACAGTGTAGTGGGTGGTGGTGGTGGTGGTGGTGGTGGTGGTGGTGGTGGTGGTGGTGGTGGTGGTGGTGGTGGTGGTGGGGTCCCTCATGGAAAAATTCCTGTAGTAGCTGGTGTTACAGCTGCTCCTTTTTTAGGCTGAAGTCAGCTGATAGATTTACCTGCTTTAAGGAAGTCCCTCTAACTAAGGACTTACCTTCCGACTTTGTAATGTTTCCAAGTAGAGAAGGAATTAGCATATTCCATCAAAATATAAGAGGAATTAGAGGTAAAGTTAGTGAACTGCTTATAGATGTCGACTCTGAAATTACTGGTATGTCAGAGCACCATTTAAATAATTTGACAATTCAGAGGCTTTCTTTTCCAGGATACACATTAGCTGGCTGTTTTTCAAAGAGTTCTTTGCGGGCTAGAGGAGTGGCTATGTACTTAAAAAACAGTATTCCATTTGAGTCCATAGACGAATCACGACACTGCACTGAACAGATATTCGAATGTTGCGCAGGGGCAGTTGAATTTAGTGAAACTTAACTTCTAATTGTTGTTGTTTATAGGTCCCCTTACTCCGACTTCAGAGCATTTCTGCTTAAGCTAGAGACGGTTCTTGATTCACTTTATAGGAAGTACCAGAAATTAGTTATATTTAGTGACTTCAATATAAATATTGTATATGATGGTGCAAGGAAAATGATGTTGGTAGATCTCCTAAATTCATATGATCTAATGCAGACTGTGTTTTTTCCAACTAAGGTGCAGGTCTACAGCTGTAGACAATATTTTTATTCATTCTTCATTCTGTCAGTAAAAACGTGAATGGCCTTTCAGGCCATGATGCACAAATTTTAACACTAAAAAGTTTTTGTACTAAAACAAATGTCTTATTTAATTACAAACTATGTAGAAAAATTAATCCAACAGCAATAGAGAGTTTTTTAAACCTTGTCAAGGAACAAGAGTGGCAGGATGTTTATAGTGCTGATAACACAGATGATAAATACAATGCTTTCCTTTACACATCTCTCATGCTCTTTGAGAGTTGCTTTCCATTAGAAAGTTCTAAACGAGGTACTAGCAGTAATAGGCAGCCCAGGTGGCTGACTAGTGGGATAAGGATATCTTGTAGAATAAAGTGGGAATTATATGAAATTGTTAGAAGTAGTAAAAATCTAGCTACAATAGACCATTACAAACAGTATTGTAAGGTGCTTAAAAATGTTATTAGGAAGGCAAAGAGTATGTGGTATGCAAATAGAATAGCTAATTCACAAGATAAAATTAAAACCATATGGCCAGTTGTGAAGGAAGTGTCTGTTCAGCAGCACGAGGTCGACGATATAAAGTCAGTTCACAGTAAAAATGTTTCTGTTACTGATAAATCAGAAATATGTACAGTATTTAACAGTCATTTTCTGAGCATTGCTGGTGAATTAAATAAAAATTTAGTTTCTACAGGGAATCATATAACTTTCTTGGCAAATGCCTTTCAGAGACTGATATCTGAAATACTCCTCTGTGATAAAGACAAGAGGGAGACTGGAGGGTCTATTAGAATATTACAGTAGTGTGCTGCACATGTTAGCCCTGTATTTAGCCATATTTGTAATTTTTCCTTTAGGAATAGTCAGTTTCCTGAGCGATTGAAGTACTCAGTAGTAAATCCGCTTCATAAAAAGGGAGAAAGGGATAATTAAGATAATTTTAGACCTATTTCTATGCCATCAGTGTTTGCAAAAGCTATTGAAAAGGCTGAGTATGTAAGGATAATTGATCATTTTATATCACTCGATTTGCTATCAAATGTACAGTTCGGCTTTAGAAGCCGTTAAACAACTGTAGTATTACAGACATTTTAGAATCGGTAATGAAAGGTTCGCTGCTGCAATAAATTGAAATAGGCAGCGTAACATGGCATATGTAGGTCGAACCACACGCACTGTGGAATAGTTTTGCAATAAACACCAATATTAAAATCTCATTTTTTTAACGGATCAAGTCTGCTTTAGACAACCACCAGATCTCCAACAGACACGCAATGGAACAAGAGAACAACATATTTCCGGCTGCAGAGGCGTCATTGTGGGACTGGATTATAGATTTAGTGGATAAAAAATATAGAAAATCTAATTAACCAGTTTAGCGGCTATCAATTAGATACATTGTGTGATCAAAAGTATATGGACACCTGACTGAAAATGACTTACAAGTTCGTGGCGCCCTCCATCGGTAATACGGGAATTTAATACGGTGTTGGCCCACCCTTAGCCTTGATGACAGTTTCCACTTTCGCTGGTGTACGTTAAATAAGGTGCTGGAAGTTTTCTTAAGGAATGGCAGCTCGTTCTTCACGGAGTGCTGCACTGAGGAGAGGTATCGATGTCGGTAGGTGAGGCCTGGCAAGAAGTCGGCGTTCCAAAACATCCCAAAGGCATTCTATAGGATTCAGATCAGGACTCTGTGCAGGCCAGTCCATTACAGGGATGCTATTGTCGTGTAACCACTCCGCAATAGACCGTGCATTATGAACAGATGCCCGATCGTGTTGAAAGATGCAATCGCCATCCCCGAATTGCTCTTCAACAGTGGGAAGCAAGAAGATGCTCAACACATCATTGTAGACCTGCGCTGTGATAGCGCCACGCAAAACAACACGGGGTGCAAGCCCCCTCCATGAAAAACACCACCGCCTCCGAATTATACTATTGGCACTATATACGCTGACATGACGCTCAGCCGGCCGCGCTACAGTCTGGAACCGCGAGACCGCTACGCAGGTTCGAATCCTGCCTCGGGCATGGATGTGTGTGATGTCCTTAGTTTGGTTAGGTTTAAGTAGTTCTAATTTCTAGGGGACTGATCTCAGAAGTTAAGTCCCATAGTGCTCAGAGCCATTTGAACCATGACGTTCACCGGGCATTCGTCATACCCACACCCTACTGTCAGATGCCACATCGTGTACTGTGATCCGTCATTCCACGTAACGTTTTTCCACTGTTCAGTCGTCCAGTGTTTACGCTCCTTACACCAAGCGAGGCGTCGTTTGGCATTTACCGACGTGATGTGTGGCTTATAAGCAGCTGCTTGACCATGAAATCCAAGTTTTCTCACCTCCTTCCTGTCATAGTACTTGCAGTGGATTATGATGCAGTTTGGAATTTCTGTGTGATGGTCTGGATAGAGGTCTGCCTATTACACATTACGATCGTCTTCAGCAGTCGGCGGTCTCTGTCACTCAACATACGAGGTCGGCCTGTACGCTTTTGTGCTGTACGTCTCTCTTCGCGTTTCCACTTCACTAACACATCGAAAATAATGATCCTAGGGATGTTTAGGAGTGTGGTAATCTCGCTTACTGACGTATGACAAAAGTCACACCCAATCACCTGGCCACGTTCGAAGTCCGTGAGTTCCGTCGAGCGCCCCCTCTGCTCTCTCGCGACGTCTAATGACTATTGAGGTTGCTAATACGGAGTACCTGGAAGTAGGTGCAGCACAATGCACCTAATACGAAAAACGTAAATTTTTGGGGGTGTCTGGATACTTTTGAGCACATAGTGTAGTGCGTGGGATCCCGTCATTCCCATAGTCTGCTCTCAGTGTAGACGACGCAACATGCCGAAACCCCTGACGAGCGGCAACCCATCGGACAGCTGAGTTTCGCACGTACACTGCCGTTGGCGCTGCCCGCGGCACCACATTCTGTGATTAGCATTGTTATCACGCTTCTTAACACTTTGTGAACTCCATCCACGGTGCTAATAAATAGTGTGACATGAGTAGCCCATGTAAATTGTCTTTCCTTCAGTTGAAAATGACTCGTAGGTGCCTAGTTAAAATATCGTGCTGGGAAGTAAACAACAGCTAGACGTAAATGTGAAAATTCAGTTAGTATTCAGTACGTCGTAAAAACCTCGAGACTCACGTTATCGTGGAGTTCACCGGTAGATGGTATTTATCGAACAAATGAATGGAAGTCGTGGTAAGGCCCCATGTTTGTTAAAGTAAATACTTCGTCTGAATCCAATTAAAACTGAAAAACCTGCACCTGCCACATGAGTGAATCACTAACAACTTGTATGAAGGCAGACTATAAAAATGATCACAGTAAGAAGTAAATTGTAATGTCACTCAACAGTGGACTAAAACTGATAGCCAGCATTTGTATTTGCTAATACTAATTACGGGCCGAATGTAAACCTGTGACGCACTGCTTCTGGTCTACTCCACGATTCAAGGCTATATACCGATTTGGATGTGCCGCTATCACACGTTTTATGTGGACTTTCACTTAAATGGATTACTTTGTCAAGAAACGAACAGAACACGACTGATCATCCAAGTAGCATTCATCTTGTAATACCTGCGAATGGTTGTACCATGTATCTGGCAAGTTACTTCATAGGGATTGGAGACTGTATCTCAGAAAGAGTCATTCGAATTGACAAGACTGTATCCTCAGCACGCCGAAGATAGAAGCTTCAGAAAAATCTTAATTTACTCATAGGACTAGAATTTTTTTATTTTCAAAAAAGCAGTGTTTTTCCAAGCCTATATCTTTTACATGCATGTTCATAGAATCTCGGAGTACTTGCCACAAGTGGATAATGATTAAGGCTTTCATCTACAGCCGACCGGGGTGGCCGAGCAGTTCTAGGCGCTACAGTCTGGAACCGTGCGACCGCTACGGTCGCAGGTTCGAATCCTGCCTCGGGCATGGATATGTGTGTGATGTCTTTAGGTTAGTTAGGTTTAAGTAGTTCTAAGTTGTAGGGGACTGATGACCTCAGAAGTTAAGTCCCATAGTGCTCAGAGCCATTTGAACTATCTTTTTTTTTCATTTGCAACAAATGTTCAATGTGGCCTCCATCAGGTCCACGACAGACAATCGGACGATAGTGAAACAAGTCTCATACTTTTGCGATCATGTCTGCTACTAGTGCACTCTGCTGCTGCTGCTTTTCGACGTCGCGGTTTACCGAAAGTTCATGAAAGGGTGAGGACACCGACGGAGGCTGCCACAACCGCTCACAAAAGAAACCTCGTATCGCGAGGTCAGATGACTTGGGGGATAATGGTGTAATATGATATCCTTTTATCGTTTACGGTCGATCCATCGCTGAGGTGGTGCGCTGTTAAGAAATATTCTCACACACAGGTGTCAGTACAGTGGTGCTCCACCTTGTTGGAAACCGAATTTTCAAAATGTTCTCGCAACTGTGGGAGGGAAAGATTTCCAACAGACGTACGTTAGTAATTCCTGTACCATCTTTTCTGCAAAAAAGAATCGGCTTAAAATATTTCTTTTTATGGAGACTGCGCAGAAACAAGAAGTATTATAGAGTCTCTCTAGCGCTCGACTATCGTATGTGGTTGCTGGATTCTCCATATTCTTACGTTTCCACAATGTACTTCTCTACTTAAATGGAATATAGTTTCGTTACTGATGACTAAAAGTGAAAGGAAATTGTAATTTTCCATCTCTGCGCCAACTCTGAATTCATCGAACTCCGTGCGTTTTTGTTTATCACCAGCGTGAAGGTTTGTAGCAACTGAGAATACTGTATGGTTTGAAACACAAACGTCGCCACAAAACACGCCCGATAGACGACTCTGGTTGGCACGAGTAGAGTTCTGTGGACTACGTACAGAGCTCTGTTGAAAGACGTAGAGCCTATGGCGTTGGCGAGCACACGAAGGCAAACTGTGGATGTCCCGCTACGTAAACGACAAGTGTCTCGAAATTTATGCTGCCACCGCCGAATGCTTTGAGCTGTAGGAGCTGCAGTGCCGTACTCTACGCGAAAATCACGTCACAAAGTTGTAAATGTATTGTATTTGTTGAACCGGAGAACTCATAACGCCTTTGGCTGCTGTCTTAACGTCGTCACGAGTAGCCCAACATTGTTTTCGTTAACTAGATAACAATATCATGGAGCAACCACCTGACTCAGAAAGTCACAACTGGCGTCAAAGTAAACTTTTAATTTCGATATGTAAGTCGAAATCTAACACAAGTTTCCATCTTCGTTCATGTAGAAGACAGAGTTTTGTGGAACCAGATGAATCTTTCTGAAAAAAAACACGTATTGTTTAGTGGAGTGGTGAGGTGTATTACCACCAGGCCGGTCGGAGTACAGTACCTGACATCACCGACGATGACGTCGGTGAGGCCGTGGGTGCGCGAGTTCTTGATGAGCATCTTGCCGGCCACGTCTCCCTGCCGGTACTCCACCAGCATCTCCCGCACCACGAACGGCTCCAGGGCCGGCACGCCCAGCTCCGAGATGCCTGCCGAACAAAATCACTCCCTGTAATCTAGAATTTGGTTAGCGATATCAACTGAAACAGTTTATCAGACGCAGGCTGACATGTGGGTCAAGAAATGAGGTTTGTTGGAATCAATGGTTTCAAAGGAATTGGAATTTTTGTGCTAATGGAAGTATGGCAGAGGGAAGGAATTAGGTCAAGTGTTGGAAGGGCTTCATGTCATTCTTTTTAGACCTCATCGTACAATAACCGCGTCGCCAAGAGATAGGTATAATTTCTCGTAACTGCCATACAAGTACGTGTTAAGTTATCCAGTCAATAGTGAGTACTAACTAGCAGAATATGGAGTGTAGGTGTGGCACAGTTTTAATAGGAATGTCAGTCGGTAGTGATCGGTTAAAACTGAATTTTTGAACATTTTTCGGTAGATATTCTGGAATTGAAAAGTATCCGGATATTTTTGATAGGATAAAGTATAACATCGTGTTAATTTTTTGATATATTTTCGTCATTGCCACATTTGTATCATGGTGCGTTATTTCGAGCAGCAAGGTGAGAAGAGGTAGAGACGTACAGTCCTTGATCGCTACCCTGTACACCAGCGTTCTAATTTAAATGCAAAACTTCGCTGCTATTTCTCACTGCATGACGCGTGCGATATTGTTGATCATAACCTGTTCGTCGGTATGGGCTTCAAGTTCAGTGATTTCGGTGTAATATTCGTCAGAAACAGGGAATGTACCTGCAGTGGATTTCGTCCTCTTCGTTCCTCCCGTTTTCGTTAGCATCTGTTACAACTGCAATACATTCAAAATAAATAAATAAATAAATCTATATGCAGATAAATAAATAAACGACGCATCACGAAGGAATCATCCGAATGAGACGGGAATCGGTAGATGTGATGTACATGTACAGACAAACAAACGATTACAATTTCAGAAAAATTGAACAATTGAAGGGTTTATTTCAATAGTGGTACAAGTCCATTACCTCCACTTTTCTGATTATAGTGCTTCTGACATTAATGATCCAAACAAACAGAAAGAAAGGTTCATCTCTAGCAAGAAGCCATATGCTTGAATATTTCTGGTATCTCAACTGCAGATTTTTCAGCGCTGATTTAATTTTAGGACTCTGTATCTTAAAATGAACAAAAATGAACTTATACCACTATTGAAATAAGCCCTTCAATTCATCCAAAAGATAGTTTCACAAACTGAGCAAGTCAATAACGTGTTGGTGTACCTCTGGCCCTTATGCAAACAGTTATTCAGTTTGGCATTGATAGCTGGAGTTGTTGCATGTCCTCTTGAGCGAAATTGTGCAAAATTCTTCCTAACTGACGCTACATATCGTCAAAATCCCGAGCTGGTTGGAGGGCCCTGTCTATAATGCTCCAAACTTTCTCAGTTGGGGAGAGACCCGGCGACCTCGTTGGCCAAGGCAGGGTTTGGCAAGTACGAAGACAAGCAGTAGAAACTCTCTCCGCATGCGCAAGGGGAACTATTTTGCAAAATTTAAGTCCAGGATGGCTTGTCATGAAGGGCAACATAACGGGGTGTAGAACATCGTCGACGAAGCCCTGTGCTGTGAGGAGGTCGTGGATGACAGGCAAAGGGATCCTGCTATGAGCTGAAATGGCACCCGGGACCAACGGTCCTGGTTGTCAGGCTGTACGGTGCGCGATACCACTCCTCCTTGACTACGGCCTCACCATGAGAACGCAGTGTGATGACACAGAGTGTTAGCACTGTCCGCAGTGATGGAGAGCCTTCAGCCAGCCGCTAGAGAAAGTACTTCCTCACGTACAGTAAACTTCCTTTGATGAGAATATTTCTTCGGAGACGACGCTGCAGAGGCGTCGCTGAGTTGGCGCGCCCACGTTTTCTCCTGTCGGTCGCGCCATCAGATGTGTTTGTCAGCAGAGCCAGCTGCTCGGCTGCTTCCCGCCGCCTGCCGTAAGCGGGCCGCGCGTTGCGACGCGGCGTGTTGACGGAAGCCCGCGGGCTGAGGCAGGCCGGCCTCCCACGCTTTCACTCTCCGACTGACAGCCGCGCCGCTGTCTGAGTTAATGCGCTCTCGCTCTTCTCTGTCCCCGCACTCTCCAAGGTCAAACGCTGCACGGCGTCCTGAGGCACGCGTTTCCACGAAGTGTATTACGACTGCATCAATAGCTTTCCTTCTATAACGGGTCGCGGTCACATTAACTACCGGTACAACGTCTGTTGTCTGCTCCCTGAGGTGCAGTAGGCGTTCAGCTGAAAGCGAGGGTGTTTGTGCGAAATACATTCATTAGACTGAAGCAGAACGAAGCCGTATGAAAACACAGGTTACCAAAATTGTTGGAAGAACTTAAGCTTTCTTTTTTCTTTTTTGTGTGTTTGTGTGTGTGTGTGTGTGTGTGTGTGTGTGTGGGTGTGTGGGGGGGGGGGGGGGGTAAGCTTAGTCTTACGCAAAATATAATGTATTTCTTTTTCTGTTTGCCCAGATATGTTTCGACACCTACGTGTCATCTTCTCTGGGTCTCGATTTATTTCTTAAAATATCCCACGAAGTTCACAATTGTTTTTTTGGTTAAATCTTAAAAACTACAACATGTGTATTTATTAATTTGTTTCGAGTGCTCACCTGAAACTGCATTACTTATTAAAAAATTTTGCTTTTATGCCTTTTTATCGTTTTGATAGCAAGTCATCTACAATGTAGTCGTAAAGAATTTTTTTTATATTTGTAATGCTGTTTCGAGAGTAGTACTTGCGTATTTCACTGACCTTACCGATTTCGTCCAACTGCCTATCTGTGGTCGATTTTCTTTTTGTATTGCCATTGTATACGCAGTTTTCCACTTCGTTTTTAAGTTCCACTCTCATCTGTTTCGACTTTTTTGTGCACAAAATCGGATTCGAGTAAACGCTTACATCTCTGTACTCATAGAGAGGCGCTATTTTATTGTCCCGGATCACCTGTTATCGTGTTGTTTCTGTTCAGTGTGGCGCTAATTTTGAATGTTTGGTGAAAACTATTGTGACCTGTCCGGTGGGGGAGGACGTACGTGTGTGTGTGTGTGTGTGTGTGTGTGTGTGTGTGTGTGTGTGTGTGTGTGTGTGTGTGTGTTCGAGGGTAGCCATCTGGTTTCCAGTCTAAGTGGGATGCCTATTACGTCGCACTGCTGCTCAGTGTTACTTACTTCTTTCCTTCTTCCTGACATTGTTGTACTATGTAGGATCCGTATTGTGGTCTCTGATCTACAAGGAAACAGCTCTTGTTTCAATCGATGAATGGTCTTTCAAACGTTATAGCTCAGTTTCATAGCTCTACACTAGTTTCTCCTTCCATGAACCATTTACTTGTTGTTGTTGTTTTTGTTGTTGTGGGCATCAGTCCAGCTACTGCTTTACTGCAGTTCTCCATTCTAGTCTGTTATGTGTACACCTCTTCATCTTCGCATAACTGCTGCAACGCACATCCATTTCACCCTTACTGCTGCTGTCGCACCTTTCTCCCCCTTGTCAAATTTTTACCACCCACACTTTCCTCCATCATGAAATTGACTATTCCTTCATGTCCTATCAAACCATCTCTTCAGTCAAGCTGTGCCATGAATTTCTTTTCTCCTCAGTTACACTCATTATATCTCATTACCTATACGGTTCACTCATATACTCTTCAGCATGTCTCTTCAGCAACATACCCTACTGCCCATTAAAATTGCTACACCAAGAAGAAATGCAGATGATAAACGGGTATTCACTGGACAAATATATTATACTAGAACTGACATGTGATTACATTTTCACGCAATTTGGGTGCATAGATACTGAGAAATCAGTACCCAGAACAACCACCTCTGGCCGTAATAACGGCCTTGATACGCCTGGGCATTGAATCAAACAGAGCTTGGATAGCATGTACAGGTACAGCTGCCCATGCAGCTTCAAACGATGCCACAGTTCATCAACAGTAGTGACTGGCGTATTGTGACGAGCCAGCTACACGGCCACCATTGACCAGACGTTTTCAATTGGTGAGAGATCTGGAGAATGTGCTGGCAAGGCAGCAGTCAAATATTTTCTGTATCCAGAAAGGCCCGTACAGGACCTGCAACATGCGGTCGTGCATTTTCCTGCTAAAATATAGGGTTTCGCAGAGATAGAATGGAGGGTAGAGCCACGGGTCGTAACACATCTGAAATGTAACGTCCACTGTTCAAAGTGCCGTCAATGCGAACAAGAGGTGACCGAGACGTGTAACCAATGCCACCCCATTCCATCACGCTGGGTGATACGCCAGTATGGCGATGACGAATACACGCTTGCAATGTGCGTTCACAGCGATGTCGCCAAACACGGATGCGACCATCATGATGCTATAAATAGAACTTGGATTCATCCGATAAAAAAGACGTTTTGCCATTCGTGCACGTAGATTCGTCGTCGAGGACACCATCGCAGGCGCTCCTGTCTGTGATGCAGCGTCAAGGGTAACTGCAGCCATGGTCTCCGAGCTGATAGTGCATGCTGCTGTAAACGTCGTCGAACTATTCCTGCAGATGGTTGTTGTCTTGCAAACGTCCCCATCTGTTGACTCAGGGATCGAGACGTGGCTGCACGATCCGTTACAGCCATGCGGATAAGATGCCTGTCATCTCGACTGCTAGTGATACGAGGCCGATGGGATCCAGCAGGGCGTTCCGTATTACCCTTCTGAACCAACCGATTCCATATTCTGCTAACAGTCATTGGATCTCGACCAACGCGAGCAGCAATGTCGCCATACGATAAACCGCAATCGCGATAGGCTACAATCCGACCTTTATCAAAGTCGGAAACGTGATGGTACGCATTTCTCCTCCTTACACGAGGCATCACAACGACGTTTCACCAGGCAAAGCCGGTCAGCTGCTGTTTGTGTATGAGAAATCGGTTGGAAACTTTCCTCATGTCAGCAAAAAAATGGTTCAAATGGCTCTGAGTACTATGGGACTTCACTGCTGAGGTCATCAGTTCCCTAGGACTTAGAACTATTTAAACCTAACTAACCTAAGGACATCACACACATCCATGCCCGAGGCAGGATTCGAACCTGCGACCGTAGCGGTCGCGTGGTTCCAGACTGTAGTGCCTAGAACCTCTCGGCCACTCTGGCCGGCTCATGTCAGCACGTTGCAGGTGTCGCCACCGGCGCCAACCTTGTGTGAGTGCTCTGAAAAGCTAATCATTTGCATATCACTTCATCTTCTTCCTGTCGGTTAAATTTCGCGTCTGTAGCGCGTCATCTTCGTGGTGTAGCAATTTTAATGGCCAGCAGTGTATTTCAAAAACCCCTATTTCCTGCTTGCCTAAACTCTTTATCGTCGAAGTTTCGCTTCCGTACAAGCCTACACTACAGTAGAACTAGTTGTTGTTCGCACTCCGCAAATGAGTATTAGAGCGTCAGTAATTCTTGATTTCCGATACACTTTGCTGAGTAAACATTTGCTTTACACTTTACTGTTATTTTGATGCACCAAGCGATAGCTTATTCTATTCTAGTCTACTGTAACATGGAGCCCGCTTTCGTTTACTGCCATTGCTCACTCTGACGTCATGGACTGTGACACATTAGTTAGTTGCTTTTTATAATAACTGACTATGCTGAGAGCAATTAATGCAATGTATAGAATTCAGAGGCTCTCAGACATAATTTGACTGTCATTAGTAATGAATGATACGAAATTTATAAAATTTGTTTACGGTACTAACGCCCTAAACAGCGAAGGTACAAGCAGTAAAAGAAAGAATGTTTATTGTTTTAATTTTTCTCTAAACTGATTGTCAATGGTCTTTAGAACAGTTTAGGGCTGATAAACGTGTTCCAGAGGTATATTAATACGACCAAACTCTGTAAGAATTGTCATTATCCTACTACTGAAGAATGTGCAGATAGCCCTTCCGTAGAACAGTATCCAGTTTGCTTTTACTGCCCCGACTACAACGCACGTGAGCACGCTGAGGACTCAGATCAGATTCGTGGTGGAAGTCCTGACCTTAGCTAAGAACGAGCGACACGGCGCAGTGGCTGGCGAGGCACAGGACTCGCGATCTGCAGGACGGAATCGCCTATTCGGCCTCCTGATTTACGTTTACTGTGGCTTCCCCTAAATCACATAAGGCCAATACCGCGATTTGATGTAGAAAACAGCCAAACTTGCGAAATTAAGTTCTTTTCATTTAACTAATGACCAGTTTCGGGCGTCAGTTCTATGTTTGTCCTGCCAATGCTCGCTAAAGAATTTGACTTAGGTACAAGTATGCACAGCTTTAATATGGTTTTCGTGCTGTAACGGAAACGCCTTTTTTTCTGTCTGGATGATTTGAGAATGGCTTTCGATACCCGAAAACTGTCACCAGTTAAATAAAAGTACCTGAATTTCACAACTTCGGCTGTTTTCTACATCTAAATGGATAACACAAATTGCTGTTCTGTTATTAACTCAGCAAGCTGGAAATACAAAAATGCCGGGATGGTTCCTTTCAAGAGAACAAGGGCGATTTTCTTCCTTCCTCCTGGAAAAGGTTATGGTAGTTTTAGTAGTGTGTATGGCGTGTTTGCGTATAAGACTATGTCTTTAATGAGAACTAAAATAATTTATGCTCTTTGGTTGAGGTCGCTGACTTGCATTTCACGTGTGGTTTGTAAGAAGCAGAATCAAACAAGAAACGGGTGTTCGAAGATCTGTTTTCTGTGAGACTATTAGAACATGTTTTCGTGTTTCAGTTGATTTCTGATGATCTTGGCGGAGAATGATTTTGAGATTACCTAGCCGTGAACTTGGTAATCTTCGCTGAGTTCGAAATGTTTCTTTTCAAGAGACATTGCAAGGCAATCCTGACATCAACAAATGTTTCATAGCCCAGTCGCTAACCTCTTTCCACAGCAAGCTACAAGAGAAAAAATACACTTGCTCATTACTCTTCAGTAAAACCCAAACACAACAATGACGTTACTGAAGCTAAAATTTTAGTGAACACTTTTATTCAAACAAATGAAGGCAGCTTTATGAGGCTATTCCTTGACGGCCCGATGTAAATTGGAAATATCGCATAAATAGGAAAGTGGTATTAAAGCGTAGGATAACTTGCAGCTGATCAAGATATAGTGCTGTAAGTGGAAGCTGACCGCCGACGTAACCAGACGTAATAATCATAAACAGGAGAACTCACCCGATTTCATTAATGCCGAACAATTACTGCAATCTGTCTCAGGCTTCAAACAACTAAGGATATCCATCCACATGCGGTTATTGAAGATGGAGCGACCACGTAAAGATAGCTGTGGAATCCAGGTACCATAGTAAGAGATATTACAAGAACGATAAAGAATTGGATGCACGAAGGAGGCGGTGCACGAGGCTCTGATCCGTTCCTCTTCCCAGTACTGATAAACATTATGGGACGCTCGCGAAATCGTATAAACGGAAGAGAGTTGCGATACGAGCAACACGATTCGTCCCCTGCTGACTGAACATCGACATCTACATATATACTACGATAGCCACCAAGAGGTGTGTGGCGGAGAGCACAATTCGCGCCAAAGTCATATCCCTCCCCCCCCCCCCCCCCCCCACCCTCTGTTCCACTCGCGGATCGTGCGAGGGAAAAACGAGTCTGAACGCCTCAGTACGAGCTCTAATTTCCCTTATCTTTGAATGGTGATCAATGCGCGATATGGAAGTTGATGGTAATAATACGTATATGCTCTACATCCTCGGCGAAGATCGGATTTCGGAATTAAGTGAGCAGCCCCTTCCGTTTAGCGCTTCGTCTATCTGTAAGTGTGTCCCACTTCAAACTTTCTATGAGATTTGTAACGCTCTCACGATGGCTAAATGTACCAGTCACGAATCTCGCTGCTCTTCTTTGGACCTTCTCAATCTCTTGAATCAGATCCAACTGGTAAGGGTCCCAAACAGACGAACAATACTCTAAGACTGCACGAACTAACATATTGGAAGCAATTTCCTTTGTTGAAGGACTGCATCGCTTCAGTATTCTACCAACAAACCGCAACTAGAGTTCGTCTTGCCTGTTACTTGTGTAATCTGATCATTCCATTTGAGATCATTTCGAATAGTCACACCCAGATACTTACCGATGTTACCGCTTCCAAATACTGGGCATTTATTTTGTATTCTACATTAATGGGGATTTTCGTCTTGTTATACGCAGTGGATTACACTTACTAACATTGAGAGATAACTGCTATTCATTACACACGCATTTTTTTCTGCAAATCCTCATTGATTTTTTCACAACTTTCGTGTGATACTAATTTTCTGTAGACTACAACTTCATCGGCAAATAGTCTAATGGCGCTGTCAGTACCATCAACAAGATCGTTTATGACCTAGTACGTTGCCCTGTGGCCTTGTTTCTGTTGAAGTCACCCCATTCAGGACGACATACTGCTCTCTGTCTGTTAGAAAACTTTCTATCCAAACGCTAATGTCATCGGATAGACTGTAAGCGCGCACTTTTTGGAGCAAGCGACAGTGCGAAACTGAGTCGAACGCCTTTCGAAAGTCGAGAAATATGGCATCAACCTGGGAGCCGGTATCTAGAGCCTGTTGTATATCATGCACAAAGAGAGCCAGCTGTGTCTCGCATGACCGCTGTTTCCTAAAACCGTGCTGGTTTCTGAAGATGAGCTTCTCAGAGTCTAGAAAGGCCTATATGTCTGTACACAAAATATGTTCCATGATTCTACAACAAATCGATGTCAGTGAAATTGGCCGGTAATTATGTGCATCCGATTTTCTACCCTTTTCATAGATTGCTATGACCTGGGCCTTCTTGCAGTCCCGTGCAAGAACGCCACAGAGATGCTCATTAAACTGTATAAGTCGGTAGCAGAAAGAAGCTGTGCCTGACCGAAGGACTTGGTGTTAAATTTCTAAGAGTCGACCTTCTAAGAGGAAACGAGCTGTTTCTGTTGACTACCTCCAGTCTAATAAAATAAATCCGTGTGGCAAGGCTAACTGGAAGACGCCAAAGGACAGGTTCAGCCAACGAACTGGGAAGGTTTTCCTATCCTTCGCGTACACTGGCACTTTTCCTTCACAAAGTGACAGAGTCGTGTGTATATGGTAAGTGTAGATGAATGAATGTGATGTGTGTGTGTGTGTGTGTGTGTGTGTGTGTGTGTGTGTGTGTGTGTGTGTAGTATTGTGTAATGTTCGTGTTGGATGATAAAGACAGAAGATGGAGAGTTGAACCCAGTGCCGGGATATGCCTGCTCCTCTCGAAAAGTATCAAGGGGGCCGCCGACCTTAACGTCCCCATCTGAAGGACGAATGATATCGTCAACAGAATCACTGTATGAGACAATGCAAAGAGGTTTAAAATTTAATCCATGGCATTGGCACTATGACTGGCGATGAGGGGATTGCGCCGTCACCGCTCCTCCGCTTTGCCGTAAAGGCAGGGAAAGCAGCCAACAGCATGTGTCGTACCCAGCCAGTTTCCCATCCAAGTGCTGACCATGCCCAACGTTGCTTATGGGGCACCTTAACGAAATTGCACGAAAATTTAAATTTTCAATTTATTTTTTATTTATTAGTAAAACTCATGGAAAATAAGTTCACAAAGTTTCAATAATTAAATCGCATAGCCGGCCGTTGTGACCGAGCGGTTCTAGGCGCTTCAGTCTGGAACCGCGCGACGCTGCGGTCGCAGATTCGAATCAAATGGTTCAAATGGCTCTGAGCACTATGGCACTTAACATCTGAGGTCATCAGTCCCGTAGACTTAGAACTACTTAAACCTAACTAACCTAAGGACATCATCACACACATCCATGCCCGACGCAGGATTTGAACCTGCGGCCGTAGCAGCCGCGCAGTTCCGAACTGAAGCGCCTAGAACCGCTCTGCCACAACGGCTGGCTAGATTCGAATCCTGCCTCGGGCATGGATGTGTGTGATGTCCTTAGGTTGGTTAGGTTCTAAGTTCTAGGATGTTAGAGTCATTTGAAATGGTTAAATGTGTGACGCGACTCCTTCCATTGACACTTTTTAAAGCAATATTTCAATACTAGCTAGGTGAACAACGACTCCCTGCGTCACTTCCAAGCAAACGTGCACGAGATACATTCTACTCTTTGGTTTTATACATCATCTGTGATTCTGTTCCGTATATCAGAAACAAATGAGTCGCTAAATTCACTCCTACGGAAACGATACTCTAAAATCACATTTTCATCTGCTACAGTTATCAGAATTGCAACTTATGATTTAGTTCTTGTATTTAATGATGGGAACCTCGGAAGGATGAAGGTGTTGGAGAGAATGGGCTTTAAGCCAGGAAATTTCACTCAAGACATCTTGAGAAAAATAAATTTACGGCGCGTCAGTTGAAGACCGGGTCAAGGAAAGAAGCCACAACACAAGAAACCAGAAGAGAATCCTTGAAGGGCAAGAGGACCCTGAGTACAAATATGGGGCCTTCTGAAGAGGTCACATATGAAAAATCGTTAGGTTGAACTTTAAGTTCCATTTCCTGAAAATTTAGAAATTTTGTACATTTATTTCTATAAACACAATAAATGCAGTCTCAAGAGTACATTTTGAAATTCTGAGAATAAGTTGAATATGCAGAAAATTGCTTAGAATTTTGCATGAATTTTATTTTATACCTACAAAATTTTAATTAAATATTATTAAAACTCTCCTATTCGATATGTTAAAAAAACCTGTTGAGAGAAGCTTACTATATGCAAAGAGATTAAAAAGAGAAAATTTTGTAGAAATCTCACGAATAGTTTCTGCGAAAAAGGTACATACATTATTTTTTGCAAATAAATTTTTTTAAATTAAATAAAAAGTTTAATATATATAAATCGAGAAACTTAACAGTAAATTTGTTAATTTCATGCAAAGCACGGTACAAAATTTCATTGCCGTATTTTCAAAATCGTGGAGTTGGTGCATTTTTTAAATAGTTTTTTTTTATGAACGTTCCCCCTTAACTTCAGTGATCTAGGGAAAACTGCTGTGTTCAGCGAGGCAAGGCCATTGGCTACATCTGTTATAATAATAATGAAAGTTTTTTCCCGCCTGACACCCGCGAAAGGAATGAGACCGAAATATACGTCTTGGGAAAAGAAACCTTGTAATGGAAGTATCCTTGAACATTTTCCCGATCAGTGACGGCAAAACTCAGAGATACAGCCCGAAATCCTTGTACTAAAATTTCGTGAATTTTCTGCATGCTACTCATTCTTGTATATCTGACATTCTGACATGAGATTGCGTGGTTAACTTTTTTACTGCAGCATGTAATTATGCGTTTCCAACAAATGAGAACAGCTTACGCGGTTCTAACGGTTTCGTAGCAGCAGTTACCACCTGTGTTGTTATACCTCATTACAGAGCTCTGATACGAAATATAAGTAACACGAGTGACCTGGTGGTTGCGACACGTATTTTTGCACTGTCTGCTGCCTCGGCTATCCGTGGCGGCAACCTCAGCGAAAGAAAGTGAGTGCTTAATGGGCGACGCGAGGCATTGTGTGGCTGGCGCCTGCGGTTTGCGGTGTAACGGTTTCTTCCGCTCCGCCTCCTCCACTCTGTCCGTCTCTCTCTCTCTCAGTCTGTCTTTGTCTCAGCCTGTTGCTCCAGACAGCCTGCCTGTTTTCTCTGCCCCGCCTCTGCCAGCGGCCTGCCTGACCCAGTCACCCACAGCCTTACAAGTGGGAAACAAAGTCCAGTTCAGCCCATCCTGTACAAAGAAAGAAAACTCCAGTCTACTGGATGCCGCGCTTATATTTTAAATCATGTCTGAATGCCTGGCTTCAGAGGACGGCAGAATGTCAGTTATACTTTTTTGAGATCATACGTGTCTCTCTAATACATCCAGTATTAACGAAACGACATCACAGTAACGCAACATACATTAATAGGCATATTTGAAAGTGATGATTTTGTATGATTGATGTTGAATGAGATGGCGGAATTCTGGAAGAGTTTCCGCTATCATTCGCGGCGATGTTAATTTCTGTCACATTTAGCGATCTCTGTTGCTTGGGACAAAAGTGAAATACATGTTAATGGCATAGTGCAATATGCAAGAAAGGGGTTACACACGTAGGCGAGTGTCTATTCTCCGTCGAGTCATATTTTGTAGTTTCCTCAGAACCACTTAACGAGCATGCCGGTGTGGTTCCACTCAAAAGCCGATCTCCTGTCGTATTCTTCGCATTATTGAGTATATCTGGAATGCCTTGCAACGTGCTGTTGAGAAATCTCCACCCACTCGTACTCTTACGGATTCATGGACAGCCCTGCCGCATTCATAGGGTCAATTCCCTCCAGACCTACTTCAGACATTAATCGAATCCACCCCACGTCGTGTTGTGGCACTTCTGCGTGCCCGCGGGTGCCCTACACGATATTAGGCAGGCGTACCAGCTGCCTTGGCTCTTCAGTGTGGTGTATTCGCCTAGTATGACTCTGCAGTAGGCTACAGTCTCATGAATCAAAAGACACAAGGTACCTGTCAAACTGCGAGTTGAGTCTATGAATCTTTCTAGAAATTTTAGCCCCCCCCCAACCGCCATGAATCAGACAGCTGTATCATAGAGCAACCACAATGGAGGGATATGTGCTGAAAGGACAGAAAAACGTGTGGTTCCTGAAGAGGGGCAGCAGCCTTTTCAGTAGTTGCATGGGTACAGTCTGGATGATTGACTGACCTTGCCTTGTAACATAACCAAAGTGGCCTTGTTGTTCTGGTGAACGGCTGAAAGCTAGGGGCAACTACAGCCGCAATTTTTCCCGAGGGCGTATAGCTCCACTGTATGGTTAAATGAAGATGGAATTCTTCTGGGTAAAATAGCTCCGGAAGTAAAATAGTCCCCTATTCGTATCTCCGGGCGGGAGCTACTCAAGAGGATGTTATCAGGAGAAACAAAACTGGCGTTCAACTGATCGGAGCGTGGAATGTCAGATCCCTTAACCGGGCAGGCAGGTTAGAAAATTTAAAAAGGGAAATGGATAGCTTTAAGCTAGATCTAGTGGGAGGTAGTGAAGTTCGGTGGGAGGAGAAACAGGTCTTCTGGTCAGGTGAATACAGGTTCATAAATACAAAATCAAACAGGGATAATGCAAAAGTACGTTTAATAATGAATAAAAAATAGGAAAATGGATAAGTTACTGTGGAGAGCATACTGAACGCATTATTGTAGTGAAGATAGACACGAAGCGCACAGCTAACACAGTAGCTCTGCAGATCATTAAGAGACTGGAGAAATGTACCATGAGATAAAAGAAATTATTCAGATAGTTAAGGGAGATGAAGATTTAATAGTCATGGGGATCAGAATTCGATAGTAATAAAAGGAAGAGAAGAGAAAATAGTTGGTGAATATGAACAGGGAGAAAGGAATGAAAGAGGATGCCGCATGATAGAATTCTGCACAGAGCATAATTTAATCATAGCTGACACTTGGTTTAAGAATCATGAAAGAAGAGTGTACACGTGGAAGATACGTGGATTTACCGGAAAATTTTACATTGATTAGATAATGGTAAGAAAGAGATTTAGGAACTAGATTTTAAATTGTAAGACATTTCCAGGGCACATGTGGGAACTAACCAGAATTTATTGATTATGAACTGTAGATTAAAACTGAAGAAACGGCAAAATAGGAGGAATTTAAGAAGATGGGACCTGGATAACCTGAAAGAACAGGCGGTTGTAGAGAGTTTCAGAGAGAGGATTAGGAGACGAGTGACAAGAACAGAAGAAACAGGTACGGTAGAAGAAGACTGGGTAGATTTAAGAGTGAAAGCAGCAGAGGATCAAGTAGGTAAAAAAGGCGAGGGCTAGTAGAAATCCCTGGGAAACACAAGATATATTAAATTTAATTGATGACAGGAAAAATATATGTTGTTTGATGTTATGGTCTTCAGTCCTGAGACTGGTTTGATGCAACTCTCCATGCCAGTAAAGCTGCACTCCCTCGGGAAAAATAACCACAGTAAATGAAGCAGGCAAAAAGGGAATACAAACGTCTAAGAAATGAGATCGACAGGAAGTGCAAAATGGCTAAGCAGGGATGGCTAGAGGACGAACGTAAGGATTTAGAAGCACATATTACTAGGGGAAAGACAGATGTTGCCTACAGGAAAATTAAAGAGACCTTTGGAGAAAAGAGAACCACCTGTATAAATACCGACGGCTCAGATGGAAAACCAGTCCTAAGCAGAGAATGGAAAGCTGAAAGGTGGAAGTAATATATAGAGGGTCCATACAAGGGCGATGTTCTTGAAGGCAATAGTATGGAACCGTAAGAGGACGCAAGTGAAGATGAGATGGGAGATATGACACTGCGTGAAGAATTTGACAGAGCACTGAAAGACCTACGCCGAAACAAGGCTCCGTTAGAACTACTGATAGCCTTGGGAGAGCCAGTATTGACAAAACTTTTCCATCTGGTTAGGAAGATTTATGAAGCAGGTATAAGAAATACCCTCAGTCTTCAGGAAGAATATAAATTTCCAATTCCAAAGACATCAGGCGCTGACAGGTGTGAAAATTACCGAACTATCGGTTTAAAAAGTCAAGGTTGCAAAATACTAACACGAATTATTTACAGAAGAATGGAAAAACTTGCAGAAGCCGACCTCGGGGAAGATCAGTTTGGATTCCGGAGAAATGCAGGAACACGCGAGGCAATACTGACCCCATGACTTCTCATAGAAGATAGGTTAAGGACAGGCAAACCTACGTTTATAGCATTTGTTGACTAAGAGAAAGCTTTTGACAATGTTGACTGGATAACTCTGTTTTAAATTCTAAAGGCGGCAGCGGTAAACCGCAGAGAGAGAAAGGCCGTTTACAATTTGTACAGCACGAGATGATAGTTATAAGAATCGAAGGGCACGAAAGGGAAGCAGTAGTTGAGAGGAGAGTGATTTTATTCAATCTGTATATTGATCAAGAAGTAAAGGAAACAAACGGAAAATTTGGATTAGGAATTGGCGTCCATGGAGAAGAAATGAAAAGTCTGAGGTTTGCCGATGGTATTGTAATTCTGTCAGAGACAGCAATGGACTTCGAAGAACAATTGAATGGAGTGGACAGTGTCTTGAAAGGAGGATATAAGATGGACATCAACAAAAGCAAAACGACGATAATGGAATGTAGTAGAATTAAATCGTGTGATGCTGAGGGAATGAGATTAGGAAATGAGACACTTAAAGTAGTAGATGAGTTTGCTATTTGGTCAGCGAAATAACTGATGATGGCCAAAGTAGAGAGTATTTAAAATGTAGACTGGCAATGCCAAGAAAAGCATCTCCGAAGAAGAGAAATTTGTTAACATCGAGTATAGATTTAAGAGTTAGATAGTCTTTTCTGAAAGTGACTGGAGGGTAGCCATGTATGGAAGTGAAATATGGACGATAAACAGTTTCGAGTAGAAGAGAATAGAAGCTTTTGAAATGTGGTGCTGCAAAAGAATGCTGAAGAGTAGATGGGTAGGTCACGTAACTACTGAGGAAATACTTAATAGAATTGGAGATAAAAGAAATTTGTGTCACAATCTGACTAGAAAAAGGGGCGGTTAGTGGGAAATATTCTGAGACTTCAAAGAATCGCCAATTTAGTACTGTAGAGAAGTTTGGGGGGGGGGGGGAGGGGGGGTCAAAAATCGTAGAGGGAAACCAAGAGATGAATACAGTAAGCAGATTCAGAAGGATGTAGATTGCATTAGTTACTGGGAGATGAAGAGGCTTGCACAGGATAGTTATCATGGAGAGCAGCATCAGACCAGTCTTTGGACAGAAGATCACAACGACATCCTAAAAATCGAGCAATCATTAATTTTTATACAGACTGGGCAAAGCAAGTCTGGCTCGAAAAAGAAATTCATGCACCTTACGATAAGCAAACCATCCTACATCAACCGCACATTGTGGCACTTTTATTCCTTTTGTTTTGTGTTCTAGACAACAGTAAAGTTGTGTTAATCTTATAAGAAAACTGGAGTTCAATACTGTAATGAGTTGTTTGATGGCGCATTTGAGACACATGTTTCATACTGCACAGAACAGATGAATTCGTAGGGATATGACACACCGTGAAAAAGTTGTTAGCTTGATTCCTAATGTTTATACCAAAGTTACAGAGGATTTTTGAGATACTCACCAATATATGCAGCGATTCCTCCTGAAGTAGGGGCGTTTAATCAAACTAAACTGAAAAGATACAGCAATTAGCTTTATCTTCCGTGACTAGTCTGCGTTTCATTTTCTTTTCTCGCTGGAACTGTTACAGCTACTGTTAAGTGTTTGTACTTTGATTCAGTAGAAATGAACTTTAAACCTACTCTGGTTATTATGACCTGAATTTCCAGTATTTTTTATCTCACTTTAACCAAACACCGCCATGTTTTCCCAACGAAATTTCGGTCAAATCGCTCCACAAATTGATGCACTATTAATTATAAGTGTTTTCTGCGCTTCGCCATTGACTATGCACAACGCTTAAAAATCGTATATTGTCTAAGATCTAACGTAACTTATGGATTCTCCTACTTATATCGATTTACAATTTTTTTCTCAAGGCGTGTCCTTGTCCCAGGTAGCCGTGTGAGCGAAAGCTCTCGAAATCACCTAGTGTATTTGATCGAGCCCTTTCCAGAGATACCGCATTTACAACACGGACACAGTGGAACTCGCCTGTGATTACCATATTCTGTAGCTAGAAATATTTGTGAAAAACTAAGTCTCATAAATGGAACTCGTGAGAAAATATTTTTCCCTCCAAGATGTCGGTAACGTAACGGCCGTCAAGGCCAATGGCACCATTAAAATGGGAAGAGTAGCCGAAATTGTATTTGCACAATTGAAGTGATTATCGACGGTTAACTCTCAAGTAAGTACACGAAAGAGCAAATTCATATCGTAGCAGTTGTTGAAACTTAGCTAACGGATTCCGTATCTAGAAAAGTATCAGCTCACTTTTACGTCAAATAAATTCCACTTTTTAGAAGAAGCGTTCCAGAAATGAAGTAAGTCTGGAAAGTTTCTTCTAAAAAGTAGAACTTATTTTATGTAAAAGTGAAAGTAGATTTCCACATTATTTCATAGTTTCTAAAATGCGCAAGTAACGCGAAAGACACAATTTTCAATAAGTATTGCGATGTGTAATCAAGTTATTTAGAATCCTTGGAAACCAAAAAGAAATACATTTCAGCGTGTTAGCGGATTTTTTGGTGTTATGTAGCGTAATATAGAGCCTAGCAACTACGTGAAAACCACTAATGAGTACTCACCGTCTTTTGCTTTGCGTATGTTCTTGACTAATTTATCCTTGATGCACAAGTTAAGGTCTGGGTCGTTTCTGCCACAAACTTCAATCCAGTCGGCTGAAACAGAAATGAATTTTGGTCAGTACAGGGTCGACCTGTACATTAAGTAAGCATACTGGCGTGACAGCTAATTCTGCTTTATTATGGATGGAAGATGCTGGAATACTGAAGGAAGAATTTTCACGGTGACGTGTTTCATCGGGAAGGTGTCTCGCTGGTACGTTGGAAACAAGAAACGAGGAAGTTAGTTGTACCTCTTACCGTGGCAATCTGAGCGTTTCTACCAGGGAGAATGTCATTTTCATATACAATGTTCTTAATGACCTGCTCCAACCTCGGGTGGAGGTCACTGGACTCTGTCCAAGCAGGGAAAGCTGTTTACTAGTTGGGCTTCCGGTGCCTAAATGTTCTTGTGGATAAAGAGACTTGCAAAGGACGTCTTCGCTGTACGTTAGAACATGAGGCAAATGCTTACTATGGTACACAGGTATTGGGGGCAAATGGTGGGGAGAAGGTGTTAAACAAGTAATCCATTTGCAAAAACATAACTGACACTAATTTAGGTACAGGTCACTCAGCTAATGGCGGTTTTTGAAAAATACCAATTTTTATCTTCTAACATGACACCAATCGGCCGAAGAGTAGCCAAGCTTTGCGAGATATACACTACTGGCCATTAAAATTGCTACACCAAGGAGAAATGCAGGTGATAAACGGGTATTCATTAGACAAATATATTACACTAGAACTGACATGTGATTACATTTTCACGCAATTTGGGTGCATAGATCCTGAGAAATAAGTACCCAGAACAACCACCTCTGGCCGCAATAACGGCCTTGATTCGCCTGAGCATTGAGTCAAACAGGTTGTCAGGTACAGCTGCCCATGCAGCTTCAACACGATACCACAATTCTTCAAGAGTAGTGACTGGCGTATTGTGACGAGCCAGTTGCTCGGCCACTATTGACCACACGTTTTCAGTTGGTGAGAGACCTGGAGAATGTGCTGGCCAGGACAGCAGTCGAACATTTTCTGTATGCAGAAAGGCCCGTACAGGACCTGCAACATGCGGTCATGCTTTATCCTACTAAAATGTAGGGTTTCGCAGGGATCGAATGAAGGGTAGAGCCACGGGTCGTAGCACATCTGAAATGTAACGTCCACTGTAAAAGTGCCGTCAGTGCGAAAAAGAGGTGACCGAGACGTGTAACCAATGGCACCCCATACCATCATGCCGGGTGATACGTCAGTATGGCGATGACGAATACACGCTTCCAATGTGCGTTCACCGCGATGTCGCCAAACACGGATGCCACCATCATGATGCTGTAAACGGAACCTGGATTCATCCGAAAAAATGAAGTTTTGCCATTCGTGCACCCAGGTTCGTCGTTGAGTACACCATCGCAGACGCTGCTGTCTGTGATGCAGCGTCAAGGGTAGCCGCAGCCATGGTCTCCGAGCTGATAGTCCATGCTGCTGCAAACGTCGTCGAACTGTTCGTGCAGATCGTTGTTGTCTTGCAAACGTCCCCATCTGTTGACTCAGGAATCGCGACGTGGCTGCACGATCCGTTACAGCCGTGCGGATAAGATACCTGTTATCTCGACTGCTAGTGATACGAGACCGTCGGGATCCAGCACGGCGTTCCATATTACCCTCCTGAACCCACCGATTCCATATTCAGCTAACAGTCATTGGATCTCGACCAACGCGAGCAGCAGAGTCACGATACGATAAACCGCAATCGCGATAGTCCACAATCCGACCTTTATCAAAGTCGGAAACGGGATGGTACGCATTTATTCTCCTTACACGAGGAATCACAACAACGTTTCACCAGGCAACGCCGGTCAACTGCTGTTTGTGTATGAGAAATCGGTTGGAAACTTTCCTCATGTCAGCACGTTATAGGTGTCGCCACCGGCGCCAACGTTGTGTGAATGCTCTGAAAAGCTAATTATTTGCATATCACAGCATCTTTTTCCTGTCGGTTAAATTTCGCGTCTGTAGCACGACATCTTCGTGGTGTAGTAATTTTAATGGCCAGTAGTGAATGTCAAACAAGAACAGACGTTACAATTTTTGAAATTTACGTAGAATACCTGGTAGACTCCATTGTATTAAACGTCCGTGCAAGTAAAGCTATAAAGGTCATCATGGCCTGTTATGAATTCATCATGGAGAGTAGATATAAAATTGTGTATTATGAAATTTTAGGTCAGACAAAAAATGCGAAGACTTAAAAAAAAAGTTATAATTGTAGATGTATAAGCGAACTGCGATAGATTAATCCGTCATTGAAAGATCAGTTTATTGTATGCTTTAAGGCATTACGTTACCTCTAAGCAAGATCGCCCGGATTTTATCGTAACGGCGAAGATTTAGTGACAGCTGTGTGTTATCTAAATGATGTTGATGGTTCATGATGTGATATGTATTGCAAGTAACTGATTGTAGTGCCTGAGAAAAGGAAAGTGTCTTATCACGGCTAAGTGAACTAAACGAAAAGCGATGTAGGCAGTGCTGGACTGAGCTTGCAAAAGTGATGAGTAAATATTCTAGAGCAAAACTTTGCTATCTGTCGAAAACCAAAAACCAGAAATACTGATAGAAATAAGAGAAGGTCTGGAGGAAAGCTCCATACTTTTCCTGTGATTCATTCATGTATTACGATATATTGTATCTGACAACATCAGTGAACATTCGTCAGGTAGTATAAGGCAACAACAAAAGAGTATAGTTTGCTGTATTTATTTTCCAAGGCGAAAGAAAAGTTGATGGAGAAGCGCAAGTTGAGTCCCAAGAAACGAAGACGCCACCACTTTCAGAAACAGCAGTTGAAAGTGAAAGGTGTCAGATGGAACCAGTATAGTGAATGCCTTACAGGACGAGACGTTTGGGCGTTTACCAAGTCGAGCAGCCTGGTTTTATTTCGGGAATATTAAGTTAAATGCATGTGAAAAGGATAATGCACAACAGCACTAGGGGATGGAGAAGTTTGTACTCTTAGCTTAATAGAGCGTCGACAAGGAAAATATTGGGACAAAAGAGACTGGCGCAATGAATCCTAACACCACAACTAGTAGTGCAAGGATGGTGAAGAAAACAAATGAAAACTATACATGAGTAACCTTCAGTCATAGTAGTTCAAAATGGTTCAAATGGCTCTCAGCACTATGCGACTTCACTTCTGAGGTCATCAGTCGCCTAGAACTTAGAACTAATTAAACCTAACTAACCTAAGGACATCACACACATTCATGCCTGAGGCAGGATTCGAACCTGCGACCGTAGCGTGTTCTCGATTTATTAAGTCTCAATCGGTTTTGGCGTAAAGTGAAAATTAGTTCCTTCTGCAAAAGGCTAGTAGTGGAAGGCAGAACGAATTGAAACTATTGAATAAAGTAATGCAAACCCTGGAGGAGAGAAACTTGCTCAGATCTCTGTAGCAGTAAATATCGAATTTGGTCGTGACATAGTTGTCGTAACTAAAATGCCTGCGGAAATGCCATCTGTCCACGATCTTTGCAAAAAATGTTATCGAAGACTTGTAGCAAGACTCTTGAAATGTTCAGTACTCATGAATCATAGTACTTGACTTAACTGAATTATCGTCTACATTATCCGGTTTCTTGGAGGATGTACGTAAACAGTAATTCATACAGGTTTATGGTGGACAGTGCATTCGACATAAGTCTCGAGTCAATACTGTAGAAGAAGACATTAGGGTATCCATTTACCAGATTGATCTTACAACTAAAAGGTCAAGGAACTACATACAGCGAAGGGGTTCTTGATTGTCCCTCAACAGTGTGGTATGGATTTATGAAGTAACATAATTAGAAGAGAGACACCACGAATGTCGAAGGCAGCAGTCCGTCTGGTGTGTCCAACAGATATAAAAAGGTTATTTACGTAGTTTAAGACTCATACTTTCACTATTTACTTTGCAGGAGGTAAAGACTCTCCAGTCAAGGAATACCACATATCAGCGTAACACTGCTTGTTTGGGTGTGGAAAGCATTTAAAGAGGTATTTTAGTGGTTGGTTCCACTCCACTAAATGATAGAACATCTCTTCGTGACTAAACAGTGACACATAAGAAATGCACTTGGACAATCTGTGGTATCAATGAAAATTTTGTTTCTGGGTAAGTGAATTCAAATCTGGTGATGTCAACAGAGGATGGCACTTTCCGGCCATCAGGGTGGTGCCTTGACCATTGAAGTAATACAACAAACTCATAGTACGGTCATACAATGCCACCACACAACATTTCATCCGACTTGGGTTTTGCAAGCGTATCATTTCACAGGGGATATCATAACTGGCGTTAAACATTGCAGTTGAGAGAACACTTTGGCGAATGGGTACCAGAAGTGGAGACTATCGACCAAAGTCGAAGAATGTAGACTTTTTCAGCATCATCTGTTAACCTTACTTGCATATCAGATTATTAATGAATGGTACGCGGGCGTGCTGGAAACCAATTCCCACGATTTTTTTATGTGAAAACTCTTAAAGTTTTTTTAAATAAAACAAACGTTATTAACATTCTGCATCTTTGTTCTTCATGTCTACATGTTTTTTTTCTCAACAGTTACGATGGCGACTAAGACATTTCTCCCAACGAGAGGCCAGTTTGTTGATACCGTCATTGTAGAATGTTCGACGTTGTTGAGAGAGCCAAAACCTCACCTCAGCTTGCGCCGCTCCATCATTATCAAAGTGAAGTCCTCGAAGATGTTACCTAAGTTTTGGAATGAATTGCAAATCGGATGTGGCCGAGTGGGTACTGTATGGAAGACGCTCGATGACGATGAACCCAAGGCATCGAATTGTTGCAGCTCTCGTATGTGGTCTGGCATTGTCATGCTGAAGGATAGGTTGCTCTACGTGTGGACGAACTCTTCGAATACGAAACTCGATTACAGCACGCTGTTTCTCACGCACCGACAGAGTTATGTTACACACCGCCATGTTATACGCTACAATGCGGAGAACATTAACGGCAGATGGTTATAAATATGTAGACTTGAAGAATAAACAAAAAATGGTTCAAATGGCTCTAAGCACTATGGGACTTAACATCTGAGGTCATCGGTCCCCTAGACTTAGAACTACTTAAACCTAACTAACCTAAGGACATCACACACATCCATGCCCGAGGCGGAATTCGAACCTGCGACCGTAGCAGCAGCGCGGTTGCGGATTGGAGCACCTAGAACCGCTCGGCCACAGCGGCCGGCGAAGAATAAACATGTAGATTGTAGAATGTTAATATCGTTTGTTTTATTTAAAAACCTGTAAGAGTTTTCATATAAAAAATTCGGAGGCCTGTATTTTGAACATGCTCTCAAACAAATAGACGGGAAGTGAATGCATAACCAAACAACGGTGAAAGTGGTGCCCCGGATTATTTCATAACACAGTGAAAATGTGAAGGCCGTTGGCAGCGGGAATGGCCCTAGTTTCAATGATTTGGGACTGAAGAGGTGTTACCCTCACTGATTACAGGACTAGCACCCAAAAAGGGACTCCACATTGCACTGGCACATTCATATGGTGGACTCAGAATTGCAAGTTTAAAAACGTTAACGAAAAATGAGACCTAGATAATTTATCGGGTCACACAGTGCCCGTACAGAACTTGAACACCACGAACTAACGTGCAACTTGTTGCCTTAGAACCAGTTACCCAAATTTATGGAAATTGTGGCAGCGAGTCTTACATGCACCACTGCTTTCATTTTGGCAACCAGGCACTATGCAGTTATACGTTAAACACAATCTTCCCGTAGTGCTCCACGCTGCACAGTAACGTAAACTTCAGGTAAGCAAATGCGAGACTACTTGCTTAGGACGTAGAGAAACATTAAGCGAGGTCCCTGCATGTCACACCCTGTGTTCAGTCATACGAGCACGCTAACGAGACGAGACGGCAGCGTTGTACTCACGCAGACTGGAGACGGGCCCCGGCCTGTTGCGGGAGGCAGCCAGGACTGGCGCCAGCAGGCAGGCGAGCAACGCGATCCTCATGGTGCCGCGACGGGCAGCTGATGGGCGTGGGCTCCTGGTAACACTGGCCGCGTCTCGGGCAGTCCGCAGCGAGAGTGAGTCGCGCGCCGCGCAGCCGCAGCCACTTAAATAGCCAGCGCTAGGCGGGCGGCCGACCTGCCAGGCGCGCGGAGAACAACACACCAGAAACCCCTTGCGCGCGAGGTCACATGTTCAGCCTTTAGTAAGGCTCATTTGAAAGTACAGTAGAGCGTCGATTATCCGAAGTAATTGGGGGACATGGGTGTTCGGAAAACTGGTTTGTTCGGATAATCGAACTGTACATGTTTACTTGCCAAAAAGAAGTACTGCACAGTAAATTTATTCATAAAAACAGGCATCTCTTTTAGTATTACAAAGTAACATACAAAGGCAACTTCAGTAGAAATATATAGTATGTGGTACAATTTATTAAATAAAAATATATACATATTACATACGCATTTTGCATGAACAATACACACAGTATACAAAATTAACGTTTAAAAAAATCTTTTATTTTGGTCTGTCTAACCAAGCCTACACGCTTACGAGCAGATAAGTCACGTACTTTTTTCATTACAGATATTCGTAGTTTTACGGCTTGTTGATCCATCAGTAGAATCATGCATAGCTATAAAATTTGCTATGCTCGTCTTTTGTTTTTTTATATCCGTAATTGTCGACTTCCCCACCTTGTACTCATTGGATAAAGTGGTTGCAGATTCACCTTCTTCTAACCTTTTAATAATCTCGTACTTGTCCCTCAGAGAAAGGACAACACGTTTACGTTTAAGCATTTCCTATCGTCAAGTTCACTTCTTCCCGCAGCAGCACACAAGTGGTCGTAACAGAGAACAGAAGGTGACTGCACCGTGAGAAGCTCTTCTTGGGGGCGCGCAATCCTTCAAACTGCGCGGAGCGGCACGCCTCAACTCTGTAAGCTGTTGCTGTGAATAGCTTTGATACTGCCGCTACTTCTGCTGCCAGTGCCAAGCCGACAGAAGTGTGCTGATTGTTGAAACACAGCGACTGGCGGCTTGGCCGGTCAGCAGAGCCTTGTGAAGGCCCCATTAGAAGCAATGTTCCGCCAGCGGTGGCCCAGTGCGGCGACTACTGTGGGAAACTTGGTTTGGGAGTCAGGGGGATGATGGACGGTAGGGTGGGAGAGTAACAGGTGCGAGCGAGTACACAGTTCGGTTAAGCGGTCGTTCGGTTGACCGACGTTCGGATAATCGACGCTCTACTGTATTATGTTAACAGCTATGACAGCTGCTAATGGCTCATCATGTGCATGAGGAGGGCAATAGAAAATAAATGTCCGGGAGGTGCAGGGATCAACCTTCTATTGGATGCATGTACTACACTACACTTCGCAAAACGGACATCGTTGACATTCAAGAAACGTTCAAAACAAACCATTAACTTACACCATGAACACGGAATGAAAAGCTGATGACAAAGTTTCCAACCGTCAAGTCCTAAGGCGAATTCCTTGGGAGTTACAAGCAATGCAGGACGTGCAGCGAGGTATCCAATCTTAAAGAATGCAATTACAATGATATTGGTCTAATCGAATGATGAGAACTGATGGAAAGTGATGGCCTGCAACCAACTGTGAAACAGTATGTCGTGGAGCTTAATGTGAAACTGTGTATCCTTTAAGACGTAGTCCCACACAGTGCGTTAAAGTTTTATAGGCACGGGAGAAACAAACATCCAGAGGCTGAATTTGTCCAGTGGTTCCAGGTGGCATGAACTGCAGTGCCACACACTTCCCGGGAGGGATACTTCGCTCTAAAGAAGTACTATTTTTAGACGCGGACCAGGATTCGAGCAAAAGTAATTTACTAACAGCTATTGGCCAAAAGCAGTGCTCATACCGTAGTTGTAGTTCTCTTACGCCCACTTTCCCACTCTTGCTGAGACGTAAATGTTCCATGCCGCCCTTGCAAGATCAAGCACACGGAAAACAATCGTAGGGAGCAGAACACCCCCAATATCTCGCAGCACAATAAATAACTTTCCACCCAATTTGCCATCCAGATTAACATTCGGCAAATTGTATACGAATGCGTTAAGGCATTCGTGTTAGTTGTCTTGATAAACTCTTTGGTACTTCTAATTTCCTCTTCAAATCCAGATTGGTCAGAGTTGAAAAAAAAAAATCCTTACTGAACGATGGGATATGTTTGTTTGTGACATATACAAATTTTCGTGCCTATTCCGTAATTTGCTGTACATCGTCAAGTTGACACTTTGTTTGAAATTTCGTTATGTCTTCCAATTCTATAGCACTATTTGGAGTTATGCAACCAACTACTGCTTCCATTGAAGTCACTGTAATCCTTGTCGCGCACAATCTGAGGTGCATAACTTAGTAAGTCAGTATCATGCACATCCTGCAAATTCTATCGGCCATTCTTGAAACGCAAAAACAGCTGTTTTTGTAACAAATTGCTTCGTCCTTCCTTGAATATCCATAGTTTTTCTTATGCACTACAGGTCATATTGCTACGGATTATTCGAAATCTGTTCACAATTTTTTCTTTGCTATAATGCGGTTGCTCTTCCATGTACGTAATTACGTTTGGTATCTGCTCCTTTCTATGTTTCACTGGAGACGGGGTTTGTGGCTCCCTGCCCGACAAGGATGATGAGCTACATGGCTTGATATCTGTTTCAATATCGTCGTCACTTGTTAAGAACGCATGTCATCATTAGCCGCACTGTGGAGCGTATACGACATCACACATTCCACTGACTCGTCTTGCATAAACGCTAATATTTCGTCTGCCACACCTTTATCACTCTGCCAGACTCCTTGGGTCCTTTTCTGACAAAATTTCAACTTCGACAGATGGTTGTAGATATACTGCAATGTTCGCTTTGTTTATCGTTGCCGTTGTTCTGCTTTGTATCAACACCACTGGCACTGTAGCACTGTTGTGAATTACTAGTCCGACTAAGCACTTTAAAAATGGTTCAAATGGCTCTGAGCACTATGGTACCTAACATATGACGTCATCAGTCCCCTAGAACTTAGAACTACTTAAACCTAACCAACCTAAGCACACCATACACATCCATGCCCGAGGCAGGATTCGAACCTGCGACCGTAGCGCAAGCACTTCAGCTACGCTCTACAGTATCATGCTATTTCTCAGCGTTGGATGCCTCCAGTCTCGCCCCCTGTTGCCGTTAGCAACTAATACAGGTGTTTTAAAATGAATGCACGGGTTTTAAGGCTTTGTAGCAGATATTACATTCACCTTAAATTATAAATAATACACCAAGTGAAAGAGAAACACATGGGCGAGTTGTTCCGGAACCTTGATCAATTTGTCAGGAGTAACTGTTGCAATAACACTGTTTGTACAGTCGGATAGATCAGCTGCTATAGGAGGCACATACACATGTTGGCGTCAGATCGTGTGTGAACGTGAAGGTGATGCATAAAATGTTGTGTCAACCGGCCCCTTGCGCCCAATCCACCGGTCGGGTACAACGCGTTTACTCAGTCGCGTACTGGGTTGTGCCAGAGAGGCGGCGCACCATCTTGCTCCCAAATAAACGTGTGTTGTTCAACTTCTTCGGTTTGAGGCACGGGCCATATCTGTAGCACATCAAGATAAGAAACATCAGTTACAGTTGATTCACCGAAAAAGAAAGGCCCATAAATTTTCCGCGGGAGTATTTCATGGGGCTAAGCGTGAAAGACTCACACTCGTTCAACACGTTTTTCAGTCACTCTTTGTCGTTTCATACTATTCCCATTGCGCACAGGTATACAAACAAAACTGAGTTGCTCTTTCATTTAGTGTATTATTTACAATTGCAATTGGAACGTAATAAATGCTACAACGCCTTAAAACCGATATCTTCATTTTGAAACACCCTGTATTGTAGTTGCATAGTGGTCAATAATTAGGGCGTCGAATGCCATAAACATCATTGGCCTTTTGCGATCTCGCAATCAAGGGGTTGCCTGTCAGTAGACCCATAAAGCTGGAGAGCCGCTACGAAGTTGTCGGGTCAAGATAAAAGGGTTAAGATAAAAACACACGCATTACAATTGTCTGCTGCGAAGCCCCATGTTCAGCAATGTTCTCTCACTGGCGGAACCACTCAACAAAGCGTACTCAGTAATAGTGGAAACGTCAGTAGCTGTCGTAATAAAAACCTCGATAACAAAGGTTCCCGTCCAGTGTACCTAACAAATGCTCCGACGGGGGGAGCAGCGCGGACCCTGACAAGACGCCTGAGACCGCGCGGCTACCCCGTGCGGCTAGTCACAAGAGTGGGGAATAATATAGCGTATTGTAATCCTGAATAAAACCAACCTGCTTTCATAAAAAATATGTTGCATTACTTATTCAACGCTCCTCATGCACAATAATAATAATATGTACTGTATACCTTCTTATGCACCGCTCTCCTCTCCCCCGCCCTTCAGACGTCGGACAAATATCACGAGGCGAAAGTCAACAGACAGTATGTGTCACCAGAAAAAATAGTATGAGGTCCCTGAAATCAAGTGGAGCGTGCCATATACTACAATTGCTATAGGGGCAAACCGCCTCTGGTCAGAGCATTTGTTAGGTACACTGGACGGGAACCTTTGCTATCGAAATTTTTATTATGACAGCTACAATGGGCCAAACAGATGGAAATCGGAAGGTGTGAGACTCGGGCTGTGGAAGAACGGTATGTGAAGTTTAGTGAGCTCCTCTCGGGTACGGAGACGTGTGTGAGGCCTTGAATTATTATGGAGTTGTTGTTTTTTTTTTTTTTGGATTGAGGTGATTAACCCACTTTTCATCGCCTGTGACGATGTTCGACAAAAAATTGTCACTATCAGCTTCGTAATGCGCAAGCAATTCCACGCAGATGGTCCCTCGGTGCTCGTTATGGTTTCTGTTAGACAGCTTGAGGTCTAGCGGGCTCACACCTTTGAGTGCCCCAACTGGTGGACGAGTGTGCCACCACTACTACGCACTGTGGAAGTAGAACTCTTCATTACCCTCCTGTATACGTAACGAATGAGTGAATGAATGTCGCGTGACTAGGGCCTCCCGTCGGGTAGACCGTTCGCCGGGTGCAAGTCTTTCGATTTGATGCCACTTCGGTGATTTGTGCGTCGATGGGTATGAAATGATGATGATTAGGACAACACAACACCCGGTCCCTTAGCGGAGAAAATCTCCGACCCAGCCGGGAATCGAATCCGGGCCCTTAGGATTGACATTCTGTCGCACTGACTACTCACCTACCGGGGGCGGACTGTATACATAACTGTGAAATATCGATATCCTGTAGCATCTCAAGTTAGGTGTCGAGGACAACAGCTCTATGAGAAAAAAAGGGCAAGCCCAAAGATAGCTTGACGTTAAAGGCGCGTCCGAAACGTAAACTCAGGTTGATTCAGTTGCTTTTCAATTACTGCATGGAGATTTTCTGTGGTATAGTACACCCAGTTATGCCCATTAACAGCGTCTGACAGCTCAAAATTCGCTTCAACAGACCAAAAAAATTTGCTAATTACGCCATCATTCTGCACTTCTTCATACAAAGGAATCTCGCTGAATTCTAAACGGTGATCTGGATCATCCTCTAGTAATCCGTGATGCCATATTGACGATACACTTGCAAACCGAAATATTGGATTAGACGACACATGGATGCACGGAAAACGTCTAATTGAATACAGGCACTCATTTTTTATTTCCTTGGTGTTTGGATAAATGCCTGAGCAACTAGAATTTGATTTGGATAGTAACCGCTCTTAGCCACATTACAGATAGACGCAGCTCGATCAAATTTGTCGTGCGACCTGTAAATTGGTAGCCTGCTTCGTGTAAGTGTATTGAATTCTTCTGTCCATTTCTGTTGCACCTATTCAGCATTCCGTGTCTTAAGTATCCACTTCCGCTGGTCGTTGTTTACATTTCGAGGCCTGATTATCTGAATAACTGAAAGAATAGAAAAACGATGTTAGAACGGAAAAAAATATAGTGTACCTACGGGTATACCCGCTTATGCAACCCCCTGTATCTGATGACAAAAAAATGGTTCAAATGGCTCTGAGCACTATGGGACTCAACTGCTGAGGTCATTAGTCCCCTAGAACTTAGAACTAGCTAAACCTAACTAACCTAAGGACATCACAAACATCCATGCCCGAGGCAGGATTCGAACCTGCGACCGTAGCGGTCTTGCGGTTCCAGACTGCAGCGCCTTTAACCGCACGGCCACTTCGGCCGGCTCTGATGACATCTCTGACGTTTTGCCTGTACGAGTGGCTGGCTTTGTCAAGACTTCACCCTCCTTGCTGGTGGCGGACTGGTGTAGAGCCTACTGCCTGAGATTACACCGGGTGGTTATAAATAATGCAGATCGTCACAGAGGTCCACTGTGACTGTTACTGTCGTATGGCAGCGAAGCTTAGTAGATATTCAAATGCGTTAACGCGGAACTAATTTATACGGGGAAAAAAAGTTCCTGTCTTGGCCACCAGCTGCAATATAGCACTGTGAGTGCAAGACAGATGTATATAATTAATGTTTCGAAATGTAATGAATTAGGAACTGGACGTGCGCAGAAAAGGTCAAACAACAGATAAAGGCATAAAACTGATTTTATTAACTGCCGCTTACACAATTTGTTCAATATGAGCACTAGAGACGTTCAAGAGATGCTGTACGGCGCCAGACTTTCACGTGTTGGCCCAAATTTGAACTAATTTTTTCCAGCGTAAATCAGTTCCGCATTAACGCTTTTGCACATCTACCAAGTTTTGCTGCCATACGATAACTGCAGCCCGCAATGGACCTCCATCAGTAACCACCTGTTATGTAATTGTCGCATCAACGTCTGAAGTTCTCTCATTGGTCACTGACGCTGTGTTTATGCCTTGTTAAATGCAACCGTCTTTCGCTGCAGCACAGAAATCCAGGATCCCTTCACCTTGAGGCTGAGTCGTAGACTGTAATTACTGGAGATTACTCATTAATAATTTTAATTTGATATCCTTGTCAAATTGCCGTGTTTATGAATGTCAGTGGCTTATGTGAACAGGGAGAGTCTGCTTGTTGTTAAATATTAGTGCACTATCTGTCTCACACAGCGCATGGTCCACCACGGTTGGTTTCTCCAACTGTATCGGTCTACGTTCGGTGATCCTGGTATAATGGGTCATTTGGTCACTCCAACAAAGACCTTTACACGTGTAGACGGTGTGCATTATCCATCTGGCATTGCGAGTGGGTCCCTTTTCTTCTTTACAAACTAAGATATTCTCTGGTCTTCTAGGTCGATTTGTAAATGATTGGGCGCACTGTTTGCGCAATATGAGGTCCATTGAGTCGGTAACATTGGGGATGTACGGCTGAAAGGCCGCACCCGACAGTCATCTTTCCAACGTGTCGCTACACCTGGTGTTCAAATGGTTCAAATGGCTCTGAGCACTATGGGACTCAACTGCTGAGGTCATTAGTCCCCTAGAACTTAGAACTACTTAAACCTAACTAACCTAAGGACATCACAAACATCCATGCCCGAGGCAGGATTCGAACCTGCGACCGTAGCGGTCTTGCGGCTCCAGACTGCAGCGCCTTTAACCGCACGGCCACTTCGGCCGGCCACCTGGTGTTAGGTCTCGTAGAACTTCTTATGCAACTGATGGAGTTCACTTTGTTCCTTAGAACGCTTGTCATTTGTTGCATCTCGGTCGTGGTGCTGGGCTCACATGTTTGACTTATGTTCGTTACGAGCATATTGATCGTACCCCTTTTCTGTCTCGCGAAATGATTTGAAAGATTTCACAGGTATTGGTCAGTGTCTACAGGTTTTCCATAAACCCTGTGGCGTACGTTACCACCATTTCTCATAATTAACACAACAGTACGTACTGACAGACAGTAATTGCTTAACACTGTTAACAAAGTACGTCTATATTGTTTGCTGGAATACTCGACCAGAAAACGATTTCGGCCGGTCGGTATGCTTCCAAAGTATGACGGCTGCTCGTCTACATTAAGGTTAGTGATAATCTCACTTAGTACAGCTTTCGTGAACTTATTTTATGTTTCTTACACTAATTTTGTGTTTAGTCACAGATTGCTTTCCAGTATGTTCAAATGTGTGTGAAATCGTACGGGACTTAACTCCTAAGGTCATCAGTCCCTAAGCTTACACATTACTTAACCTAAATTATCCTAAGGACAAACACACACACACCCATTCCCGAGGGAAGACTCGAACCTCCGCCGGGATCAGCCGCTCGGCTTTACAGTATGTATGTCTATCATGTATCATAGCATTTAGGTCAAGTTTTCAATCTTGTTTTAAATCTGTTTTAAGCCAGAACCTCATTATATCCCATCAAATGTTGCAGTGTCTGGGTTCCCGCTTCCATCACTAAAGCGGTTAGATTCTCCCAGCTGATGCGTCGCGACAAAGATCTGTAGAGTGCCTCGCGAAATTTAGTTCTGTTCTGTGATCTAAGCCTTGTAAGTCTATAATATGACACATCTTACTTCGTTACGTGAACTGTAATAATTTATAATAAATTCATTTGTAATAAATTTATGTCGTAATACAAATTTAACAAGGACAACAACAAAAACAACAAAATTAATAGGAATTTTGTCTTTCGGTGTTTATCAAATCTATTTTCTCTGCACTGTGATTACTATTTAACAATATTGCTCGTTGAGACTTCATATTGGGTGATTTCAGTCTTTTCTAATTAATTAATGAACCAACTGTTTCATGCATACATTGAATAACATTATGAAAGTTATCTGAACTTTGCTTAGTAAATAGTCTCCAGTTCATCTACAGATGTGGAAATTCATGAAGCGCTCTGCTAAAGGCAAACGGTGAGTGCAGTCCTGCAACAGCGAGTACTGTACACCTCTCTCCTACTATTCACGCTTGGAATAATGACGGGGAGTCGTACGGCGACGCGTTAACGATGATATCGGTCCTGAGGGAAATGTTTGCGGAAATCTAGAAGACTTTTTATTCCCTGCCATATTACAGATCGATTACTTCCAGCTGCAGATCATCATGAGTCGGGTGCTGGAAGGTTATCATTTTCCATTCAGGTGTGGTACAAATCCTGACCTTTTTGCTACATAAATGGCGCTCCGTCCCTAGATACAAAGACTAATAAATTCCACTACAAAACTACATTTCCTACTCTCTCTTTAACGCTGCTATGAACGTCTTTAGGCTGCGTTCACACTGCCGGCCGGGCCGAGCCGGGCTGACGCGTAGTCTCGGCTCGTGCCTATCCAGCTCAGGCCGACGAGTAGTGCATTCACACTGCGCGCCGCGCCGAGCCGGGACGGCGAAATGGGGGAAAATCCACTTCGCCGATTTTCATGTTTTAAAAATTCTTAGTGGTATATAAGACTTCGCCACATCGTTTTATGAACTTATTTTTTCCTTAAAAGCGTTATTTAAGTCGTGAAAAAAGAAAAAGTCTACTTTTCGTTTCGCGTGATTTCTTAGTTTCGTAACGCATCCCAACCGATTTTGAAGAAAGTATGCGGCTAAAGAATCTGATTTTTGTACACGTGGTAGTGCAACATCTTAGCTTCGTATTGAATCATTTATCTTTCCATATTTCATAACAGTCATTGTGAAATGATGCTATTTGTCAACGTTGTGCACTTGATTTACAAATCTTGTAGTGAAAAAGTTATGTAGCGGGTAGCTTACTGTTAGATCCGTTTTAGACCATACATTGTTGGGAATGAAATGTAGCTAAAAGTACCAAAAAGTTTTTGAAATGGTAATGATACTGATATCTGTCTCTGGTCACAAGTAATGCGAGCTACTCAGTGGCGTTAGTGCCGCGTCCGCAAGCCACGGAGTTCGCGCGGTTACAGCTTGGTTTAGTGTAGTCATATAATGCAAGATAGAAAAAAACTAATTACTAGTGATCAGCGCAGACCTGGTGTCGGTCCCTCGTATTATTTTAATGGTCTCATTGTGTAGATAAATCCAAATGTATAAGAATTTTTCCCTCGGCTACTGGACAATCATCTGCTATGCTTTTATAATTGGCCACACGTTGCATCACAAAAGACAAACAATTATTTGTCATCAACATCCTACAATTAGTATGATGTACATTTCGTATTTCTAACTAAAAGATAACTGAAGGGCAGTTCTGTAGTCTCGTTGTCTACTTTGACAGAAAAAATAATGGAGAGTTAATGAAACTGCTGTACATCGGCACAGATGTGCGTTTCATTGTTCTTCATTGTTTTTTTTTTCTTCCTTGGCGGGCTGCGCTGCACTGTCAAGGTAATCCCCACTCTTTGGCTAAATGGCTGGCCGGAGGCCAAATAAATAAATTTAAAAAGATCCCCACCCTTCGACAGCTGACAAGCAAGTCAATAGAAAACGCAGCTGCAGTCAACAGTTGCTCGCCTTTAGCTAGTCTGTGCTGTCGTGTAGAACAATGTCTTCACTCTTTTATTGGTATTGTTTTGACTGCAGTAACTCGTCGAGTTTTGAAATGCAGAAGAACTAGGAGGTTATGGATTCATCCCATAAATAGCGACAGACATTTAGGAGAGTTTTTTTCTTTATTGAAGAACTTAAAAACTATCCTGAAAAATTTTATTCAAATTACAGAATGAATCATAATACATTTCAGTATGTGCTGCAGAACATTCAAGACAAAATTTCTAAAGAGAACACAAATTTTCCCAGAAGTATAACAGCAGAAGAAAAATTGTGTATAACGATAAGGTAAGATTCGTTAGTACACACTTTTTGGTTTGCAGTAGAACTTTGTACAGCATTCACTACCTCCAATTAATTGTAGTCATGCTTTTGTATTTTAAATTTCACAAACGCTTACCTCTGAGGGGAAGAGAGTTTATGGGACTTCTGAGAATTATTAGGAAGTAATTAGCTTCGTCATTTTGGGTAATGTCTTGCTGTGCCTTCAACGAAGAATCGCAGAAATACTCCTTCAGAATTTTCCAACTTTTTTTTCTTCTTTTTTCTTCATGATGCAGCGCTTGGCAGTGGTGATGGTTCATCATGTGGAGCCACTGATGACCTCACAGAATTCTTTTCATTACCTTGTAAGATAGACAGATTGATAGGCGAAGAGTTTTGAGATAATGCCCTATGACTCAGTGGTTCTATTTCCACTGATAAGGAACTGCCACAGCATGACTTTGCAGTTCATTATCATCTGGTAGGCACACATTTCCGTCCCTCAGTGACACTCATATCTGTCTCCGTTTACAAGTAAATGCGAACTATTCAGTGGCGGCAATGCCGCGATCGCTGGCAAGGTATGTAAAAAAAGGTTGTAAATGCATGTAAATACGGTAGATTAAATAAATGAAAGAAAAGTAATTTCGCATGTATCATTATAATAAACGTAATTTTTCCTCAATGATTGTGAAATGTGAGGTAACATTTTAAAATAAAAGACGTGTGCAGTCACAAGTCGCCGGCAATATTAAACACTCGGGATGTCGCCGGCTCGGCTCCGGGAGGCTCACGCCGTGTCGGCGCGGCCCGGCCGCCAGTGTGAACACCAGAATTCAAAACCATGTGTTTGATATTGGAGCGGGCGGCGGCCCGGCCAGGCTCGGCTCGGCCCGGCCGGCAGTGTGAACGCAACCTTATGCTGCTGTGAGCCTGCGATATCTACACTCCCATTGAGAGCGAGAGAATATGCAAAATCTCTTTACACTGATTTTACAAGCTGGCTCTGAACGTCGTCTCCTATAACCTGTGTGGCAGGCATGATTGTCATGTATTATAACGCCATGCGAAATTGTTCTGCCTATTGTGGGCATAAATGTTAAGCTTCAACAACCAGGTTTTTTTTCTGAATCACTGAATCACCATTCTTGAAGGGACGCAAGGACTTTGAGAAAAGCAGTGCTTTTTTTTTTCATCCGAACCTCACACCCACTTAATTCTGTTTTTTCTTATTCCTCTTCAAATAGCTCCTTCATATTTTTTGTTTACGTATTCTTTAACGTGGTTAGACATGTAGAGCCTTTGTAACCTGAACTTCGTGGATGTATTCAGCGTATTAAGATACATCAAACATAATTCCAATCCATCATTTTTGTATAAACCCATGAGATCCGTAGAACTGTGGATTGAACTGCGAAGACACTGTCGGTGTTACATAATGCTGACTCGCCATTGCTGCTAGTAGATGGCACCACCGTTAAAACTGACCCACACCTATTTCACAGCTGACGCTTCTTCCGTGTTGTGGCGACCACATGATGCACGCCATTTCCCTCACTCCCCACCACGCCGCAACTTCTCTGCGCATGGGCAATAGCGTGAGCAGGCGCCAGTGTTCATGCTCAAAATCAGCGAGTTCCTAAGCCCTGTTTTAGACGTTTTGGATTCCCCCTACTTTTCGGGCGAGTTTCATATTTCTTCTCCACATATTTCTTGCAGAATATGGAAGTATATCCGGTTCAAAATGTTCAAATGTGTGTGAATTCCTAAGGGACCAAACTGTTGAGGTCATCGGTCCCTAGACTTACAGACTACTTAAAGTAACTTAAACTAACTTCTGGTAAGAACAACACACACCCATGCCCGAGGGAAGACTCGAACCTCCGGCGGGTAGAGGCCGCGCAATTAGCGACATGGCGCCTCTATCCGCGCGGCCACTCCGGACGGCGTATATCTGGTGAAGAGGCGCATATTACGTGCTTTAATGGACCCCTTTTCTGGACCGTCTTGCGTTACCTTACCCGTAGATCGCGCGGTGTATGCACGTCACGATGGGAAGGTACAAACACAGATGAGAGGGCAACTAATGTCCATATAAGGGGTTAATATGATGAGTCTAGCTATTTAATAACGTTATTGGACTGTTATGGGAGGGAAGGATTATTTAATTGCGTATGTAGTAAGTTTTATTTAGAGTCTGTACTCATTTAGAACATCAAAGGTTGGTGCGTAGTTTTATGTTCGATACTAATGAAAAATGTATTAACCTTAAATTAAGCGCTATTACAAGTGAACTGAGGTATTAGGTAAGTGTTTTAGTTAACCACTGCAGTGTTTTCCACGGGAGACTACACCAAGTATGAGTTGAATCAAATTTTTCAGAAAGGGTTACGATGAAAACTAAGTAGGGAATTACGGGGGCTATTCAGAAAATGAGGAATGGTCGGTTGCGAGATGGAAAATGCAGTGAAAATCTGATGAAGCTTTGCACAGATGCATTGGGCAATGGGTCTAGTACGCCCTTCAATCGCATCATGTCACTGTTTTCAGTTCTGAGCTCACCCTGAGAGCGTAAAGATGGCTAGAAATTAGCGTCTCCCGCCAAGTATGAGGGCCTGGCGAAAGATTTCGCCTGAAGCTATGCAATTCACATAACATAACTGTCTTGTGGTTCGTTCTACACGACAATTCATGGCCGCACAGTGCAGGGGCAATGAAGATGCTCTTTCAGTGTTTTCGATGGGAAGTGTTTGATCACCCACAACACAGCCCATATTTGGCTACCCCTGAGGTTCATATCTGCTCAAATAATATTTTGACACAGACAACGAACTGCAGTCCAGAGTAGAAAACTGTCGAAAAGCATTGGCGGCTGTCTTGTATAACGAGAAAATTGAGAAGTTGGTACAACGCTACGACAGATGTCTAAGTCTGAGCGGCGACTGTGTAGAGAAGTAGCTGGAAGGTGTAGCTAACCGTTGCAAATAAAACAGTTTTGATTTTCACTGTAGTTTCCATTTCGCGACCTATCGTTCTTTGCTTTCCGAATAGCCCTTGTAGTTTATATTATTTGTCTCTTGTACGGAAATGTTAAAAGGAGAATGGTTTATTGCGTCTAGGCACCGCGGTGTGTGAAGGACCGCTTATACTGTGCGACTTAAACTACCTTACCTAGATATCGCGTGGTGTAGGTACATCATTATTAGGAATTCAGTAGGCAGCTGAGAGGACAACAACTGTGGGCAACGGGGATTTCCCATGTGTTAATAGAAATTCATGTGTGTTGCAGAAAGCATAACGTAAGTTACGGGGCGTCGCCGCTGGTAAAATCATAAGCGAAGCAAAGCTCACCATTTGCAGCATAGTCGACAGGGCCGATTGCGGACCCCTGGTACAGAGCCGAGTGGAGGGTCTGAATCAGAGACTCAGACGGCTCTGCGACCGCAGCTGCAGATTTCTCGAGTTGCGCCATAGGGTGGTGGGGTTTCGGATTCCGCTAAATAGATCAGGAAAGCCGGCCGTGGTGGCCGAGCGGTTCTAGGCGCTACAGTCTGGAACCGCGCGACCGCTACGGTCGCAGGTTCGAATCCTGCTTCGGGAATGGATGTGTGTGATGTCCTTTGGTTAGTTAGGTTTACGTAGTTCTAAGTTCTAGGGGACTGATGTTAAGTCCCATAGTGCTCAGAGCCAGTTGAACCAGATCAGGAGTCCATTACACGCAGAAGGCGGCTACACGGGTAGCAGAGGTTGTGTGGCATGGACTGGGCAGTCTTTTTAGTTCAGAAGGTCTCAGGGAAATACAAAAAGGGCTTCTATCTCAAAGGGCGCGGGTCGAACACAGGAAGAACGCAGGTTCAGTATAACAGTTTATAAATTGTCGTAGCTGTGTTGAGTAAGTGCCAGAGCACCAAGCGCTAACATAAAGCACTGATGTTCAAATCGTTATAGGCACTGAAAGCTGGCTAAAACCGGAGATAAGTTCAACCGAGACTTTTGCGAAGGACCTAACGGTATTCAGGAATGGTAGGCTAAACACAGCCGGCGGTAGCGTGGTTGTTGCGATTAGAAGTACTTTATCTTACAGTGAAATTGAAGTAGTTATAATAAGCAGAGGTCATTCCTGGCGACCGGAATAAAATAACAATTACACCCTTTTACTAAACTCCCAACTCAGATGATACAATTGTTGAAGGTTCAAAGAAAATTTGACTTTAATTTTAAACACGTTCCCGACTCATACAATTATGGTTGGTGGTGATTTTAATCCACCCTAGATATGCTGGCAAAAATACATGTTTAAATCCGGAAGTGGGCATAAAACATCCTCCGAAATTGTGCTAAACACATTCTTTGAAAATTATTTATAGCATTTAGTTCATGAGCCGACTCGAACAGTAAACAGTTGTCAAACACACGGTTAACGTCTTAGAAACAGATAATCCTGAGCTAATAACGGGCATCAGAACAGACAAAAAAATGGCTCTGAGCACTATGCGACTTAACTTCTAGAGGTCATCAGTCCCTAGAACTTAGAACTAATTAAACCTAACTAACCTAAGGACATCACACACATCCATGCCCGAGGCAGGATTCGAACCTGCGACCGTAGCGGTCGCTCGGCTCCAGACTGTAGCGCATAGAACCGCACGGCCACTCCGTCCGGCCAGAACAGACACAGAGGTTACTGAACACAGGATTGTCGTAGCGAGACACTCCCTAATCCGCCAAAAATAAAAATGTACCTATTGAAGAAATCAGATAAAAATTCGCTTGACGCTTTCCTGAGTGACATTTTCCACTCCTCCCAAATTAACAGTGTATCGGTAAACGTAGACCAGCTGTGGCTTGAATTCAAATAAATAATAGCGACAGAAATTGAGAGATTTGTACGAAATAAATTAACAAATAAGGGAGCTGATCCCCCTTGATAAAAAAAAAGAAAAAAAAAACAAAAAACAGGTCAGGGCACTTTAGCAGAAAGGACGAAGAATACATGCCAAATTTAAACGAATCAAAAATCCCCAAGACTGGCGATATTTTACAGCAGTTCGAAATTTAGCGCGGACCTCAATGCGAGGTGCTTATAATAGTTTCCACAGCTAAACTTCGTCTCGAAACTTGGCAGAAATTCCAAGGAGATTCTAGTCGTACGCAAAGTATGCTAGCGACAACACATAATCAAAGCCTCCTCTGCGCGATAGGAATGGAAATATTATCGATGACAGTGCTGCTGAAGCAGAGCTATTAAACACAGGCTACCGAAATTCCTCCACCAAAGAAGACGAAGTAAATATTCCAGAAATCAAGAACAACTGCCAACATGAGGTTGATATCCTGCCTGTAGAGCCGTAATAGAAAACTTTAAGTTATATATCTCGCTGTACCGAGAACCAGAACATCAACTCTTAGCCATAGTGATAACATGCCTGATGCATCGTACTATCGCTGATACGTCACAATATGTGTATGGTTATGATATTGCATTACGTATTCCAAGCATGTACGTAGCCTCACTTTGAGTCCTGTAAGGTAGTGCCACATCAACGCCGAACTAGCTGTCAGTGGTGCCTTCACTGTATTCGGAGTGTTGCATCCACATAAATCTGAATGTTTCAAGAGTACAAGAATGGTGTCGTGGGAGCTATACAATCTATATCTTCCTTAGAGGACGGAGAAACTATCATTCCAGTTACGATAGAAGAAGAACTGAAAACCTTCTGGACCTATAAAGTATAGAACATCGTGAAACTGGTGGTGGCAGTGTTAGCCAGCATCCAGACTCAGCGTTACCATTTCTGAAGAATCCCTCCAATTCATTTCTGGAACACAAATTTTCGAAAATTTGGACCTACTTTATCATCACGACCATGTTAAAATAGGGAAAAATCAGACTTGGTCCGGAAGGCTACGTACCAAATAACCTTATGTGAGACTGCACAGCTCATCTTCAGGAAAACACGTCTGTCAGGTTGTTCGAGTAACAGAGGAAGTGATTACTACAGTAAACAAAACGTGGTAGTATACGGGCCTGCTCCTTCATCTGTGTAAGGCTTCTGACAACACCTGGTGTACATATCAGTCACATACGTTTAATCATAGGAATGCTGCTTTAAACTGTGTAATACAACAGCCTGTCTTTGGAGCTAGCTACGAATTTGCATTTGAAACAGAAGTCTCATAAGGCTTCTGTACTCCATTCCTTGTTGTTTACAGAGAAGAATTAACTATATCGTCACTTGTCAATGAAGCTAGACATGTAAGTAACAGAATTATTTCGATCTTCAGCAGCGTAGAACTTCGCACGCGTTTACGACGACAACGACGACGAGGACGACGACGGCGGCGGCGGCGGCGGCGACAACAACAACGTAAAAAAGTTTACAACTGGATGTTGGCAATGGCCTTTAATAGCTACTCCATCATCCAAACTACGGTAGTGAAGAAGAAACGAAACCAGTCCATCAAGAACACCACATATTTGACGGCAAGTGGACATTTTTTGGATGGGGAGGGGGAAGGGGAACTCATCAATCTTACGACTGGTTAGATGCGGGCAACCTGGAGTTCCTCTACTGTGCTAACCTCTTCATGTCAGAGTAGCACTTGCACTCAGCGTCCTCAATGTTTTGCCGGGTTATTTCTGTTTCTTATGTAATAAAATGGAACTCCTACAGCAGGTGTTTCGATGTTACTTATTATATGGCTACCAGTTTTGGTGACAATACACCATCTTCGAGTCTGTACTGGAGCTGATGGGGTTAACTCCAATCGTATAAACGATTCTATCAGTGGCCATCATCTGTAAACCGGTTTTCGTAGACTGTAACAACGATGTTGTGATCCCAACCATCAACTAGTTGACAGTTGCTGGGGAGGCCCATACGCGGCAACATTCGCTGAACGCTCGTTGAGCGGCCACTGTTGGTACCCCCTTGGTTCATCCGTGCGTTCAGTTGCTCAACAGCTGCACATCTGTTTGCCCGGACACATCTCTACAGCCGTCGTTCGCCCCTGCCATTATGGCCCGTGATGTACCACAGTTACCTCGGTGAAGATTTTAGATAGCACCAGGTTGGTATGCATGGTACACTTTATCCAAAGTGGCACGCGACCGTTTTACATACTTAGCCGTTTCAGAAATGCGTCCATCATCGGCTCGAACGCCAATAATCGTACCGTTTTGGAGGTCAGATGAATTTCATTAAGGCAACGACTGCACTGTTTCCCGCGTTCCCCCAACCCCACACCACCACCATCCTCGACACGCTTAATATGCCCTTCACCGCCATCTGTGAGTGATCATTGCACGTTGATGCCGAACGTAAGTGGTGGCCACATTCACGTGACCAGGTCATGTGTATCTAAGGCTTTTTACTGTTAAATTTCGGATAGCTATTTCAGTTTACTTAAATTCTATCTGCGTGTAACAGCAAAGCCAATAATTGCAGTGTTATAGATTAGTTTAATGAGACAGAGTATTACATACATTTCATGGGTCGCTTTGTTGGAAAACTTGAGTAAAATTTGTTTGCATAAAATCATTTTCTTAAAGTCTCAAGAGTAAATTATATGGTCAAATGACAACTGTTCACTTTAAATATTATTTGAAAAGTCTTGAAGTATGGAAAGGAAGTCGATAAGTATCTTAACAGTTTCATTCTGATTCTTCAGAGCAAGTTTTAACTTTATTAAAACACTTCCTAAGTAACTCTTCCAACTTGACTAAACAGCTTTACTTTTCAAATTCGTTATATCAGAACGTGGTGATTGAAAATAGCAAATAGCAGAGTTGAATTTCAGGAGAGAGTTCTCAAGGTGTGTTTGGTTACAGTTCCTGTTCCAGCTGTGAATCCAGTCGCTATGTTCAACGGGAAACATAAATTATCGAAGCAATAATTAAATGTAGTGCAGTGAATACTTTGTTTCTATACAGAACGGCGCAATAGTTTGTCTGCTAAACACCTAAGAAGAACTTTGATAGCCAAAGCAAAATTCGTTCAAGTAAACGCGCGGTCAAGAAGTAGTCAGAGAGTACAGGATAATTTAACATAGTATTCAAACCTTTAATATTGTTGTTTCGATTCGCGAGCACGAAATTAGACGTTACGGAAGACAGAAAAAGTGGCAGCGAGGTCATGTTGCTTGAACGACGCGACCAGACTGTGGTAAATATGGAAATAAAAAGAACACTATATCTGAGAATAGGAAAGAGGGCGATAAGATTGTTATGTAATAGTTGAATCGACATTTATCCGACTTACACGATTTTCGACCATCAACTCGACACTCGTGGGTGTACACCTCACCAATCATGTCTAAATAATTTAGTTCAGCTCCCCTAATTCACTGTACGTTTGTCATGAATGAATGCCAGCAGGAATCGGGAATGTCAGGCTGCCGACAAAATGAGGTCGCAGGAAAAATTGGCCCGTCTAACTTCGTGCTCTGTAATGATTAAGACCGTCCTAAGTCACAGGGTGCGCTGCCCTCTTGCTGCAATGCGCCTGTAAACAATTTTTTTCGCCTGGGGTGGTACAGTGTCTCTCCCTACCCTTGGAGCCTGAGGCACGCCGTGCTGCGGCGCCATACCGCCCGGACGAGTAACGTTCGGCAGCCCAACTGGTCCCGAGCTGAAGCGAGGCGCAGTAGTCTGGCGCCTGGCCTGTCCACCCGCTCCAAAACCTGTCCAGCCGGATCTCTGCCTCTGCCTGTGTGTCATCTCGTGGGGACTCGGCTCTAGCCGGTGGACTCACTGTTTTCCATACTGGAAGCTCGCTTTTTCTTTGGACATCGCTGGACACACTATTCGAAGACGTTAAATGAGTATGGAAACTTTATCTTCTACATCTATATTTATTTCAGTACTCTGCAATTCACAACTACTGGTTAAGTGCCAGGCAGATGATTCCTCGAACCACCTTTAGACTATTCCTCTACCGCTGCACTCTCGAACAGCGCGCAGGAGAAGTGAACGCTTAAATCATACTGTGCGAGCTCTGATTTCTCTTATTTTATTCTCATGACGATTTCTCCCTATGTAGGTGAGCGCCAGCAAAATATTTTCGCATTCGGAGGAGAAAGCTAGTGACTGAAATTTCACAAGAAGATCGTGACTCAACGAAAATCGCTTTTGTTTTAATGACTGCCACGCCAATTCCTGTATCATATCTGTGGTACTCCCTCTCCTATTTCGCGGTAATACAAAGCGAGCTGCCCTTCACTGAACTTTTTCAATGTCCTACCTCCGTACTATCTGACGCGAATCCCACACTGAAGAAGAAGTCGGGAAAGCGTAGTGCATGTAGTCGCTTTAGTAGACTATTTTCTAAGCGATCTGTCAGTAAATTGCAGTCTTTGGTTTGCTTTCCGCTCAGCGTTATCTGTGTGACCGTTTCAACTTAAATTAGGTGTATTTGTAATCCCTAAGCATTTAGTTGAATTCACAGCCTTTCGATTTGTGTGATTTATCATGTAACCAAAATTTAGAGGATCCATTTCAGTTCTCATTTAGATGAGTTCATGCTTTTCATTATTTAAAAGTCAATTTCCACTTTTTACACCACACGGATGTCTAACTTATTTTGCCGTTCGTTTCTATCACCTGATAAGTTGTAAATGACGGCACCATCTGCAAACTGTCTAAGAGGGCTGCTGAGATTCTCTCCTAAATCGTTTATGTGGATCACGAACAGCAGAGAACCTACAAACGAGACAGATATCGATGACATCAATGATAATTTTTCATTGTTGTGTACTTGCATAACGATGTATGAAGGGTAGTCAGGAAATTTTACACCTCAAAAAATGGAGCTGTGAGCACGAGACGTAGTGATGTTGTTGGTCTTTCTCCGAGTATTCACCCCCGCCAATGAGACGCATTCTTCCTAACGACAGATGACTCGAAGAGGACCTTGGTTGTAGAAGCCTACATACCGACTGTTCAGGAACCCATCCATCATGAAAATCACTTAGTAGTAGTTCTGGACACGTCTGCCACGCTACAGTTTGGTCATCCGAGAGAAGAGAAGAAGGCACTGGGTGCCACGCAGGAGAATACGGTGCGTTGAGGCAAAATGTGGCAGCCAAAAGTAGCACGTGTGAATGTGGCTTGTGCAGAATGAGTTGAGACGTCCTCGTACAGCAAAATCACTCCCTTTGATAGCTTTCCGCCTAGGCTTACTATAATTTTTTGTCTAACACTGGATATTTTTTTAAATTATTTAAAAGTATTAATAGTTTACTGAAACATTAAACTTTATTTATTCATTTGTGTTTTACACTCGGCAGTAGTACAGCAAACCATCTTTTTTCAAGTTTGTATTTTTTCACACACTGTAAAAGATACGGAGTCAAACTTTGAGCAATTTCACCTGACACTTCATCGAAATCTGAAAGTTTAACTTGACTTCCCTTCTCCAGACTGAAATCTCTTGCAACAATCGGAACAAGATTTATTTCACATCCGTTTCAGCAAAATATCGTTGCTTTCCAAAGAACGCAACACGTTATCAAATACAAATGACGAAATAACGTTAACAATAAATGTTTCGCTTTCGGTTCTGTTGGGCCACGTAACTTTCTAACCAGTTTGGAGGTTCAGTCTCATGTCTTCAAACTGAGTTCTTGTCCAGCAGTGTGGAATAAAAATGTATTAATGTAGCTTCTTTAGTAGCACTCTAGATCACTGTAATTTCCATCTTTGGCTTTAAAAAAAGTCTTATGTTTGGTGAAGCAATAGCAGTAATAGCTCTCGTATATTTAGCTGTTGTCACGTGGCCTTTAAAATCACTTTCCTTCACGTGCAACAGAAAACTCTCTAGTACATAGTGCGCAAAAAACACGTTCATTGTTACTGCCATCGCACAGTTTCAACGTGTTGCAGCATAACGCTAAACACTCACTTTCTTTTGCCCATTTCTAAACCATGAGACGAGAAACGAATATAGATAAAATGTTCAGGTACATGTAGACGAGTTATTTTACACACGAAAACAACATAAACACATTGTCCCTGGTGTGCTGTCAAATGACTAAGTGATAAGTTGTGGCGGAACCGGTAACCACGTCTCCCCATCTACGTCACCGCTTGCATCAAGGTCGGCTGACCGAGGCACGACCGTTAGAAAATGTTTAAAACTGCGATTTCGAACATGTAGGTCTAAAATTAAAAAGAAAAAAAGAAAGAAATTCTCGGCAATCTCAGGCCACGGATAATTTCGCAACCCCGGACATTAGCCTCCGCACAGTACTAAAAAACCAAAACCCTCCGGGCTATCCTGGGCGTATGGGAACCATATTCCTGCCATGCTTCGTTCTGACAGTATCCCATAAACCCGACAGGAGATTTCGGCTATATGCTCCTCTGACGGTTTGCCCCTTAGAAGTGAAACCTCTTACTACCACAACATGGCAGTCGCTCAGTCTAATCTTGCCCGATGATGCATGTGTCTTCGCATTTTTCGGCGGTGGTCAATCCACAAGTTTCCACTGCTAACTATGCCTCATTGTTTAAAGGTCATAGTGATACACCCGACACCTATCCACGGTGGTTAGTTGGCTAAATGAGTTATCTACATTGTGCTGATACAGCTGAAACATCTCTGCTTTCGCCTCGGTGCGACGGGTTTCTTGTATGGGTGTGAGCAGCTGTGGAACCCACCGGGTGGAGACATCTGTCGTGCGTAAGACGTTTTAAAACTGTTTATGGCAGATTTTTACATCTTGCACTACGGCCTCGATTGTGACATACCGATCATAATAGCGCACTAGGGCCAGCAGTTCTCTTGCGACTTCCGATTTTTAACAGAGAGATGGTCTGTCACTTGAGCCCTCATCATTGTTTGCCCACAATGGAAGCATCTGCGGCATCTAATCCGTGTCTCATATGATGATGAACTGTTGCCATACACTTTCTGCAAATTGGTATAGGTTGTAGCAGTGTTGCTTCCTTTCAAATGCAGAAAACGAAATATCGCACGACACTACACTTTATCAAGGCGCCATTTTTTTTCTCTTCTAATGGGGTGCTGAAGTGGAGTGAAGATTTTATTACGTACTAAATCTGCATGTATGTACTGGAAAACAAACAAAAAGTTATTTACGGAATATCTTTTCGAGCTGATGATTAAATATTTTTTACTACTCCACGTAGGAAGATTGCCACCGTTATGATAAGATTATAGATTATATGATTTTTTTTTTTTTGACCTAGGAAACTACCAGTCTTTGTCGCGAACAGCGGAAATTCATCCGGGATGGTTGGAGTGTTGTAACGATCTGTTTCTTCATTTTAAAGTTAAAAATTTGGCTTCGTTGAACTACTGCGTACTTCTCTAAAAGCAAGGAAGTGCAAAGTAAAACTCTAATAAAATCGTAGTTCCTGGAAAGGCATAAGTTCTCATATCCCAGTTACAGTCTCTGTTCTTTCATTTCTAATTAATAAATTACACACTATTAATAGATTACGAGCAAATAAAATCTGTTCTTTATTATTATACTACACCCAATGTACAATATGACACGATTTTGCGTTACGTTCAATTTTCTAAAAGTGTTATACAATGTGTAATTTATGTACTACATTTATACATTTAACTCATTGTGTGCAGTATTTTTCATCTATATAATTTTGCCTAATCTGCACAGAAAAAGTGCTCAACTGTAGAAAAGTCCGGAAACAACGTCGTTTCAGCACATTTCGTTCACAATTGTAGAGTGGTGAACACGTATAGTGAGAATCTCTGAAATCAGCAAGTCGCGGGAATACGAATTTCCGATTCGTGGCGTGCTGTCGGCGGCAGCCATGTGAGTGGAACTCGGACAGTGGAGCAGCTATGAAGGGCACGGCGCGTCCTGTCCTTCTTTGGCAAAGACGCTTCACTCGCCGCCATCGCCCCACACCGAGCCAAGAATGGCGCTTGCATCACGGAACGGGGCGGCGTAATCGTTTTGATCGGCCCTTTCCCTTTTAAGCGAATGAATGGCAGGAAACGGATACGAGATCTGTGGCAGCAGATATAAATACGAGTTCCGATAAGGCGATCCATGGGGTGTCATTTGTTTTTAGCTCTACACAAGCCGCGGAATGGATCTTCCGTTCTCAGAAGTATAAAAAAATAATTGAGAACTCCCACCTCCCCTTTCTCCACTACCTGCCTCAACTGTAGTAAGTCAGTTGTCCGTATACCTTAATGTCAGTGGGTGTCCCACTTCTGACCATTAACTTTTCAACATCCTTCTGTCTCATCACATTTTAATTGTTGACAGCCCCTTCCTTACTGGTTTTTCCATTGATACAGATTTCCAAAAAATTCTGTGTTCTACACATCGATGCTTGCACACTTCTTCCTAAACTCGAGACCACTGTTATAACTTCATGTTTGAAGAGAAAATATTCTTTGTCTTTATTGTTTTGTCATGCCTGTTCTGGTTCAAAATGGCTGTGAGCACTATGGGACTTAACTTCTGAGGTCATCAGTCCCCTATAACTTAGAACTACTTAAACCTAACTAACCTAAGGACATCACACACATCCATGCTCTAGGCAGGATTTGAACCTGCGACCGGAGCGGTCGCGCAGTTCCAGACAGTAGCGCCTACAACCACCCGGTCACAGCGGCCGGCATGCCTTTTCTGCTTTGCCATGTTTGATATACAGGTGTAATGGGTATAAGTGCAGATCTTTTTGTATGTGGTATCTTAATATGTACACGCACATCAGTGTGTTGGTTCTTTTTTCTCTGCGTCTAAGAAACTTTGCACAAACACGTTACATAACTTACTACTTGATGTTTTCTGTTTGTTCGTAGCTGCACCACTAAGTGGACTACGCCTGCCAGAATAGACTAAAGGTTGCTCAGGGAAAAATAAGCATTAATGGCTAGCTTTTGCCGCACATACTTACCTTACAAGTTCTAAACAGCCTAAAAACATACTACTCAATATAACTATAACCCTTAATCTTCAAATGAAGTAAATAATGATGAAACGTTGTTCAGTACAGTTCTCAGTCACCAAAAAAACAACTGCGCTTATAACTATTATTCCCTATATTTTGCTTTTCATAAATTAGTATTTGTCCTCTCTTCTATGCTAGAAAGTATCGAGTCAAACTTCTATTACTGGTATCTTGTTAGTAGTGTGTTTGCCGTTCGTTGATGATTAGTGTATCCTTAGCCTCAATTCCGTGGTAGATAGTGAGTTCCCTCCTTTCACCACTTCCTTCATGTTTTTATTAATTAAATGTAGAAAGACCGCTTCTTCAAACTTTAACGTTGCTGTCGTGAATTTTTTCTACTGTTATTCAGTTTCTGTACATTCATGGCCAATCCAACGCTTACACAACCGCTTTATTGATTTCCACTTGGTTATTGCAGCTTCTGTAAATGATTTTAATTTGATTACTGCAGCCTCTGTAAATTACCACCGGCCCTCGTAAACCTTCCCCCGAAATCCGGAAGTTTCATCAACTTGTGGGACACATAAAGAAATAAACAGAAACATAAAAATCAGCGAACGTAAAAATTGTTTCCAGTCTAAAAGGAATGTTAAGACTGAAGTATCTCATACAGTACTAAAGCAAATAAAATGCAGGTCACCAACGATGTTTCGAATACAATAAAATCGGGACATGTGAGGCAAAAAAAAGTTATCTGCAAACCACGCTTCTGCTATATCATTTATTCACGTCCCTGCTGTTAAAATATACGCGATAGTAATCGCTTTACTAGCGGTCAGTCAGTCTACGAAAAAAATATAAACGTATACAATAACATCAGCTGTTACTTATGGACTGATGTGTCATAACTGGTGGTGCTAAGACAAGAAGCTCGAATTCCGGCTCTGCTGAAAGACTTCTTTATCTGTGTAGTCCTACCGGTTTTACTACTCTGTATTATTGAGCTGGTGCGTAAGTACCTAGCATATTTCCATTACTGTAATAAACACAACGAATACCCATAACAGAGACTTTAGTCATCAACAATATATTCTCTTTCAATATTTACAACAGTCCGCCAATTCTGGGGTAACTTTTCGATTCCACGACTGTAGAAATCACGTCGTTTTGAGGCGAAGAATACACAGAGCAATGCTCAGAGCGCATTTTCATCCGGATAGGAAGTTCCTTGAATGGTGTTCGATAGAGAGCGATAAAGGCGAAAATGTGTGGGCGCAATACGAGGTGAATACGGTGGGCTCAGAACGATTACTGAAATCCCGTATATTTTTTCCTGTCAACCCAGCAGTATGCGACGGGTGTTATCATAGAGTAGTATTGTACAGTCTTCCTGGTCGTAGTTCTTAGATTGCGTATGCAAGACGTTTCAGTCGTTGAAAATAAACATCAGCAGTGATGGTTGCACCTGGGAGAAGCAATTCGTAGTACGTCACAGAGTTTCTACTCCACCAGATGCGTAACATTTTCTTTTGTAGATGTGTACAGGTCTTTAACTGGGGGACTGTTCCTTACGTTGGCATAAAGACACAATTTCTCGTCATCAGTAACGATAGAGGATAGGAATGATCAGTGCTGTTCACCAGTCAACTGACCACAAGCAAGCAGAGATATACATGTGGCCATCCACTGAATTTTGTGATTTCGGCTTAGAGCAAGCGGTACCCACACACGCGATTTTTTAATCTTTCCCGCTGCGTGAAAACGTGGCACGAACGTGGAATGTTCACAGCTCATCACATCTGCCAGTTCTCGACTACACTGACGTGGATCATTGTGGATTAATGCGTCTGAACGATCTTCATCAAACGCTGAAAGTCTTAATGTAGAGTCACTAACGTCAAAACGATCCTCCATAAAAAGAGAAAACCATATTCTTGTCGTGCTGAGTGCAATGGCGTTACCTCCAAACACGGCGCTTATAGAAGGACATGTCACAAATGTTCCCATTTTTCCACTTGGCACTCCATATTCTAGAGTCCACAAGTCCACTCAGTATCTCCAAATGACAATACGGCAACAGTGAACTACAAATGAATCATGTCAGTCGATAAGTAAACCTATAGCAACCGTAATAGCAACATGTGAAGCAAAAACACTACGAATTTAAGCACCAATATAGTACGTACAAGCGAAGCAGAAAATCACATAGGTAAAAAGACAATGCCTAACATAAATCCTTGGACAAACCAAGAGATACTGAATTTAATTGATGACTAGAGAAAATATAAAAATGCACCAAATAAGCAGCTAAAAGGGAGTAAAGGTGCGTAATAATTACATTGACAGAAAGTGCTAAATGACTTAGCAGGAACGGATAGAAGATAATGTAAACCTGTAGAAGCATGTATGATTGGGAGGAAAGACAGATACTGCTTACAGGAAAATTAAAGGGATCTTTGAAAGAAAGAGATTTAACTGTTTGAATATCAAGAGCTCAGATGGGAAACCAGCACTTAGCAAAACAAAGAACGAGACGGCACATAGTTTATTTGAGCCGAAAGTTAAATAAAAGAAAGGATCGATTGATAGAACAAATTTTGAGAATCAAGAAGTTGTCGGTTCCGTAATAGATGGAAGTATGGAGTGTGGCGCTCTTAAAAAAAATTCTGCATCAGAGTTTGGAGGGCAGAGAGGAGCAACATACAGATGATGTGTGTGATGTCCTTAGGTTAGTTAGGTTTAAGTAGTTCTAAGTTCTAGGGGACTGATGACCACAGATGTTAAGTCCCATAGTGCTCAGAGCCATTTTTTTGTAGTGCCTGATTTCAGTGCCTTTTTACAGGCATTTTTTGTTATACAGATTCTGTACAAGTCCGGAGCTTTCTGGGTTTTCTGCAATCTGTTTTTGTGCTATTTTTTCAACGCCTTTTGGTTCAATGGTTTCACCGATATACTTAACGTATTCGACTCTGTTGATTTGGTAAAATCGACAGAGTCAAACACTTTAAGTATATCGGTGAAACTATTTTAAGTTTCGGAATATCTAACTTGGAACTGATGAATTCGGTCATCTCTAAGGAGATTTGCAGGTCAACCTTCTCTGCACGATCTTTGAGGGTCTCGATTTGTTTTACTGCTTTCACTTCACTGTCAGAATCTCTAAGTGATCCACAAACGCTAAATACGGGACGTTCAATTTTCCTTGAACTTTTCCTACTTCGATTGACTTCCAAAAGTTTTGTTTCCTTAGTTCCATTTCTCACTCTCTCCTTACTTTGTCTAAAACTGTGTTAAATAATAGTGCCTATATCTCATCTCCTTGTTTTTCTCCTGTTTTTACTAAGAATGGTTCCGAAATTTCATGTATGAATTTAATTTTTGATTTGGTTTCTGTCAGTGTATGTTTGATCAGTTTCCGGGTTTTGGTGTCTAGTCTGCATTCTTCTACAATACTGCGTACAGACTGTCTGTCTATAGAATCGTATGCTTTTTAAAAAATCAACAAATGTGTAGATTATTGGTTTCGACCAGACTGCTTTAAGTTTTAGGTCGAAAGGCTGTTTGGTAATTTGAAATTGTATGTACTAATTGTTTTTGTGTCCTCTTTAGGAGATATGCGGCTAAAATTTTGTAAGTGACCGGGAAAAGCGAAATGCCTGTGTAGTTGTTTGCATCTGATCTCTCCCCCTTTTTGTGCAGTGGATGAATTAGTGCACATTTCCAATCCTCTGGAATATTTTCTGCCTGTCAAATTTCTTGGATGATTTGAGTGATCCCTTTCAAGGAATTTGGACCAAGGTTCTTCAGTATCTCAGCTACAATTCCATCTTCTGACGATGACATGTTATTTTTGAGCTTTTTAGTGTGATTATAAATTTCTTCTTGGATTGGCGGTAGTCAAGTTTCATTCGTGTGTTCTGGTCGTATTCTGGGAAATCTCGTGCTTAGTTGTAAGCAATTTAGAATTTGTGAGAAATATTTGGCTAATTGTTGCCCATTTTCTTTGTCAGTTAGGGTCAATTTTACATTTTGTTTCCTGAAACAGAGGTTTCGTGCTGTGTACCCTTTGATTTGATTTGCAAACGTTTTGTAAAAGTCGTGTGTTTTGTGGTTCTTAAAGTCGTCTTCAACTGAGTTTAACTGTTCATGAAGATATTTTCTTTTATTTTGTCTTACTATTTTTGATGTTCGTTTTCTGACTTTGAAAAATTTCTGTTGTGTCGTTTCTGATTTGTCACAATTGTAGTTTAAGAAGGCTCGTTGCCTCTCTTGTATTTGCTTTATCACAATTTGAATTCCAACTGGGTATTTGCATGTTTTCTTTGATGCGATCAGTTCTCTTGCTTTCCATATAGTTTTCGTTTGGAAATCTCTCCAGTTGTTTGTAGGTTGTTTTTCCAATATTTCTGTAATTTTTGAATATTGGATTTCTTTCAAATCAAACTTGGGAATTAGCGGTGTTTTCTTTCGGTATTTCCTTTTTTGTGTGAATTTAATTTTGACGCTGGTAACATAATGGTGAGAATGTATATTTGACCCTCTACGGACTTGAACGTCGTGTATTTCTTTCTTGTAAATCGTAGGACATCGCAACTTGGTGTATTTGAAATTCACCTAGCTGAAGGAGTGGGGGGCGCCATATTTTTTCTTCTTAGGGTTCTTTCGAAGCGGTGTTGACATGATTTTTAGATTGTTTTGTTGTCGCAACTCGATGAACCTGATGCCATTCTTGTTCGTGAATTTGTGTGCAAGGTAGTTGCCGACTGTTTTTTTTATAATTCCTCTCTTTGCCAATTTGAGCGCTGGAATCACCAAGAAGAATTTTTACGTCCCCCTTCGGACTTTTGGACACTGCAATTTCAAGATTTTCGCAAATTTTTTCTGTCATCTCAGGTTCTTTTTTGTTGTCAATGTTCATAGTTGCGTGAACATTAAAAATATATGTGTTTTGTTGGTGTGCTTAGTTCACTTGGTCATTAATCAGTTGTTGATTTCATTTAGATCTATAACAGAGTCAAGAATGTCCTTATTCACAGTAAAGGCCATGCCAAATAATGCAGCTCCTTTGCATATTTTCTTGTCTGCTTTGCTTTTATAGATGCGGTAGTTGTTGTAGTCTCTTGTGTCCGAATCGGTGAATCTAGTCTCTTGAAGTGCAAGGATTTGAACTGTCTCTCTGTTGAGTTCTGCAGTAATATTCTGCAATTTCCTAATTTGGATCAGTGTTTGGATGTTAAAAGTGTCAATAAAGACTTTCTCTGTCGTACGAGCCCTAGCTCCCCAGAATCCCCTAGCGTGGTTGTCGCCACAGGGCGAGTGGATTGACCACCTGCGCTAATTTTAATATTAGTTGTTCGAATCATTTTCTTTGTAATTAGGTTACAGTTAATGCTGGTTGGGTAGAGCGAAGAACTGTTAGTTCCTAGAGCTCAGTGTTCAGCCGCACCACACATGGTGAACACACGCTGGCCAGCGTACCGATGGTTACCACATAGACGTATCTGGACATTTAAATATGCTTTACGCTCTTCCAGCGGTTCCACCGTTCCGAAGATGTGCATCGTCGCTAACACTGCCGTTGAGGTCTTCGCTGTTAGGCTTGGAAGAAACCATTACAAGGTACTACCAGCCGTGTGAGGTGAACCAAGTTTTTTTAACGAGGTGTTACCTCTCTCCCGTCTGCCATTTCAATCGGGCTTGAGACAGGCTTAGACGGAGTTGTATTATTATAATTAAGTACCCATTAAATAGCTTTCCTAATGAAGAGTGTAACAGTATTTACGACTTTCTAATGCACTGTTTTAATTTAATACACACTGCATTTTTGTATATTATATCTCGACCCAAAAAGTTGGAATTAGATTCGTATAAATATAGTAATTATTTCCACAGAAAATTGGGGTTTCTCATAACATTGAATTACCACACCTGTTATTGTTCGATGTAATTTTGCAGTGTTACGTTGTACATGGCTGTTTAGTCCTCAACACATGTAAATATATTACCATAAGTCATAATTTAATGATCCAAAATGTATCATTTTCTCACCTACAGTTCTCAAGTTCTCGCGAAACGTTCGTTTTCATTTGGCGGGATTTTTGTGTCTTTTACGTCCGGGAACGAAATCTGTTGTAGAAGGCTCACTTTCATTCGCAAATGATGTAGAAAGTTTACTTTTACACATGCTGTCATTTTTATATGATCCAAAACTTGTGTTTGCATTATCTAAATAGTTTTCTGGTGATTCTGAGTCCTCACTAGGACTATATTCTGAGGCACTATCATCAAACGGACACTCATTCGAGTAGATGACTCTCAGATTGCTACTGTTCTCCGTCATTTTTCAGTTGACAGTGAATGAACACCTGGCAGCAGGAGGCTTGACTTGCACACAGACGGTAGCGTCGCCAAACGTCTGACGCCTCAACTACTTGACATAACAACTTGTAACTAGAAAAGGAGACTTCACAGTTTCTGTTTCTAAAACGGAAGTGCACTGAACATGACACGTTCACAGTTTTCCGGACTTAGCTTTCTAATCCGAAAATCGTATAGCGCCAATTGGTCATCAGGGTTTTACTGTGTTATAAATTGCATTTGTCTAAAATCCTGACTTAACAGCTTCTGCTTCTGAGTGCTTCAGTTGTTGGCGCCTGTTGCTTTTTCTCACCGCAGACAAACCACCAGCAATTTCTTCACCTGCGAGCCTACGAAACCACGCAACACACAGATGGTAGGTCTTATCTGCAGTCTATTGGAGTTTATCCCGTTAATAATTGTGTCGTTGATCAAAGAAAAGCTTCTCCTATGAGCTGGTATTGCCTCCAAATATTATTGTGATGAGATGTGAAAATGAGAACTCTATTCTTAACTGTACGTGAAACTTATTTTATATTGCAAGAAAGCCATTCTACTCATATTTTGTTTTAGATATTAAGAAGGGTTTTCCAGAATGTAAATATTCTTGGAACATATTGTAAACTGCGCGCGAACTTGTCACGTTCTCACACTTAGTATTCAGCATTTAGAGATATTTCTTGATAGAAATGTAGCATTAAGGAAAATAGAAAAATCTTTTTCCACTAGGACCTTTAACTAAACCTATGGAATTCTACATCATCAGTACCACGTAACTTTACGTTTTGAGTATCGGTACGTATTCTGTTTCCTCAATCATTATCAACAGCGAGCAAGCATGTTTTGCCGTAACTGTTGGCGCATCCTGCACAGCATACAGGTTACTTGTGTGATGACGCTACAGACTTAGAGTGATGATAGAGGATGGCAGGTGTATCAAACTGAGGTCAGGAACCGTGACCCGGAAACGAGTGAGTCGAAAGCTATGAAGCCAAATCTGTTGTGGGATAACTCTGTCAATGAAGTAGGACATACTATGAATCGGTGATTGCACCATAAAATAAATGCATTTACGATGTATGTAGTTACTACTTCACACATTAAAAAAAAATTAGCAAAACTTTAACAGAACTCCTGAAGACTGTGGGTATTGTATCACAGAAACAGTGCCTTCGACTGTTCAAATGTGTGTGAAATCTTATGGATCTTAACTGCTAAGGTCATCAGTCCCTAAGCTTACACACTGCTTAATCTAAATTATCCTAAGGACAAACACACACACCCATGCCCGAGGGAGGACTCGAACCTCCGCCGGGACCAGCCGCACAGTCCATGACTGCAGCGCCAAAGACCGCTCGGCTAATTCCGCGAGGCTCGACTGTTCAGAGATGTCACTAAACCCGGCCAAAGATGTGAACAACAATGCATGAGCAGCGCAGGGGACGGTGGGGGTCCGACAGCCGATCAGTTCCAGTCGTTCCACCAGGAAGGAGGTACACGGATCGTGTTGTCTGTAGTTCAACCATGCCTACACGGTCAATACCTCGGTCCGATCGAGTCCGCATTGTTACTTTGCGCCAGGAAGTGCACTCAACAAGGGAAGTGTCCAGGCGTCTCGTAGTGAACCAAAGCGATGTTGTTCGGACATCGAGGAGACACAGAAAGAGTAACTGTCGGTGACATTCCTCGCTCAGGCCGCCCAACGGCTACTACTGTAGTGGATGACCGCTACTTACGGATTATGGCTCTGTGGAAACCTGACTGCAACGCCACCATCTTGAATGATGCTTTCCGTGCAGCCACAGGACGTCGCGTTTGAGCCGTGGAAGGGGAACAAGGGGGAAACAAATGGTAGCACCAAAATTTTTCTTTTAACAGGGTATCTTTATTGGAGTGAACAGTTACACTAATTCTCAATCTTTCAAAATCAGCTTTAGTTCTTTAAGGCGAGCAGCTGCGATTAATAATAAAAAAAACACTTTTAATACAGTAGCAAAGGGCAAGCTGGGAAGACAATGAAATTTAAATAACAACTCTCCACAAATATGGCTTCACAGGTAAGATCAAATTTATGATTGTTAATTTTTTTAAACTTTCAACAAATATCGCTTAACGCCTTTAGTAAAACAAGTGATAGGGCTAACGAGAAAGTGCAATCCACCCCAACATTTCCATAGATCATAGCCACAAGTTGCTCAATTTAACCTCAAGGATTTGCCAATATAAAATTTTCCCAAAACGTAAAAGATAAATCATTACACTAAAACAGTTATCAACATAAAAATTCACAAGGACCCCAAGGCTAGATTTTAACATTTCTGACATCGCAGCAGTAGGCAAGATAAAATTAGCTCAGTTAACGAAACACAATTACACCAAAACTCAAATACAAGTTAAAATTTAACACACACGGCGACAACTGCCAGTTTACAATAGTTCAAAACGTTATTCAGTCTCATAGGTGCGCAAATGTTATTACCAAGGGGAATGTGCGAACCAACTTGAAGCAACTATAACATGGCATAGACCAAATTACAGATTCGGCAGTCTATGCAGAGAAGTCGGCAAGAAACGGTAAACAAGTCAGGAAACGATCACCGTCGCCCACATACACACTCGTGCACGGGCACAGAGGAGCCAACCTTAAGCCAGGGAGATAGGACAGGCAGGGTGAACAAAAAAAATCGGAGGCCCAACAATCGAGAATCGATCTGGAATACCGCCGCCACCGTTACGACTAAAACTCTGCGCAATACGCCACATTATGCGCAACTTCACTCCCGACGTCCATGGCGAGTTCCATCTTTGCAACCACGACACCATACAACGCGGTACAGATGGGCCCAACAACATGCCGAATGGACCGCTCAGGATTGGCATCATTTTCTCTTCACCGCTGAGTGTCGCATATGCCTTCAACGAGACAATCGTCGGAGACGTGTTTGGAGGCAACCCGGTCAGGCGGAACGCCTTAGGCACACCGTCCAGCGAGTGCAGCAACGTAGAGGTTCCCTGCTGTTTTGGGATGAAATTAAGTGGGGCCGAAGTAAGCCGCTGGTGGTCATGGAAGGCGCCATAACGGCTGTACTATACGTGAATGCCTTCCTCCGACCGGTAGTGCAACCATATCGGCAGCACATTGGCAAGGCATTCGTCTTCGTGGACAATTCGCGCTTCCATTGTCCACAGCTTGTGAATGACTTCCTTCAGGATAACGACATCGCTCGACTAGAGTGGCCAGCATGTTCTCCAGACGTGAACCTTATCGGATATGCCTGGGACACACTGAAAAGGGCTGTTTATGCACGACGGGACCCACCAGCCGCTTTGAGGAATCTACGCCGAATCGCAGTTGAGAAGTGGGACAATATGGACCAACAGTGCCATGATAAACATGTGGACAGTATGCCACGACGAATGCAGGCATGCATCAATGAAAGAGGACGTGCTACTGGATATTAGAGATACCGGTGTGTACAGCAGTCTGGACCAACATCTCTGTAGGTCTCGCTGTATGGTGGTACAACATGCAATGTGTGGTTTTCATGAATAATAAAAAGGGCGGAAATGATGTTAATGTTGATCTCTATTCCAATTTTCTGTACATGTTCCAGAACTCTTGAAACAGAGGTGATGCAAAACTTTTTTTGATGTGTGTATATTAGAGCAGACACCATGAGGGACTGATATTAGTAACTCTCTTATGCATAGCAGAAGGTGTGAGGTGTACACATGCTAAACCCGGAGGAAGCTATAGTGCTGAATCCTTTCCTGTCTTTCCTGTACGTGTATTCTTCTCGGATGAAGGCTGACCAACCAGACATGGAACGCTCAGTAGCTGCAATGGCATGGCCCGTGATAATATGCACTCCACAGGTGTGAAGAAGTGTCATACAGATTTGCAGTAGTAAGTGGACGGGCAAAGTTAATGATTGGTCAGTGAGTGGGCAGTAGGCTCCTAGGTGCTTTTCAGCACGATGAAGTTCCGTCTCATATTGCACGACTTGCTTGTGAGCACCTTCGCTTACTGAAAGAAAATAGGAAGACGAGATTGTGTTTTGTCGCTACTTCGTTCATTTGATGTTGCTCCGCCCGACTGCTTCTTGTGGCTTCATGTGGAAAGCCTTGAGTACAAGACAGCTGTCGAGGATGAAGAGGATTTCGTTGCAAGACTTGCCACTGCTTGTGACATTTCATTCGAAAGGGTACGACTCCAGTCTGAACAAGAGTTGGGGACGTAGCATTAAGTACTTGTTGAGCAGATAAGTGTATTTATTGTATTAATGTCTACAGTTGGCTTCGTATCATCGTCAAGAGATCAGCAATAAATTAGAATATAAGTCTGCAGGTTTTAGTAGCCATTGTCATTTGCGCTAAAAACTTCTTGGCTGAAAAAATGGCGAAAACCTGCGTCGCCTTCGCTTATTAAAGCATATTTCCCGCTCTTGTCTGAATAAATAGAGTTACTCGGTAAAATTCTTGAAATTAAGAATGAAGCTAATTTCAATAGAAAAGACGACTGTAGGCTGCCACCTTCCTTGCTTCACGCTTTTCGGGAGTAAATACGCACCAAAAGTCCAGGAGCAATACAAAAAAGTGTCAGGAATCCACATCGGCTGCTCGACAATTATGTTTTGGTAAGCATTCCTGCTCTCGTCCAGTACCTGTTGTAATTATCTTCCCAGTGCGATGGCCTGAAGAATTTTGCCCAATAGCCCCACTTCTTCGGAACAAAAAAATGGTTCAAATGGCTCTGAGCACTATGGGACTTAACATCTGTGGTTATCAGTCCCCTAGAACTTAGAACTACTTAAACCTAACTAACCTAAGGACATCACACACATCCATGCCCGAGGCAGGATTCGAACCTGCGACCGCAGCGGTCACGCGGTTCCAGACTGAAGCGCCTAGAGCCGCACGGCCACACCGGCCGGCTCTTTGGAACAATGGACGTAAAAACCTATCACAAATGAACGCGACAATGACTTTCGACATTGATCAGCCAACCGAGGACACATCGAACAAGGTGGTGCAGTGGTTAACACACTCGACTCGCATTCGGGAGGAAGACGATTCAAGCCCGCGTCCGACCATCCAGATTTAGGTTTTCCGTGATTTCCTTAAATCGCTTCAGGCAAATGCCGGGATGGTTCCTCTGAAAGGGCACAGATGACTTCCTTCCCTACCCTTCCCTAATACGATGGGAGCGATGACGTCTATCTGGTTCCATCCCACCAACCAACCAAGGACACAAGAAACGTTCTGAAGAAGACCCAAACAGAGGGGTCGAAACGTCGCCTATCGAAGAAGTCTGAAGAAAAATATGGCGTGACCTTAGAAGCCAGAACATTTAACCTTCGATAAATTTTGATAGTTTCAATTTTCGCTTATAGCTCTCGATGCAGCATCTTCCTGACCACACTGATATATTCGCAGTTGTCCATAATCGTGTCGCTACGGCTATCACAGACGGCGGCCGACTAACCAGAGGCGTGGTAATGCGAAAGTGTTCCGGGTGTTTGCACTCGGCAGCAATTGCGCCGGCCGCGACTGTTACGGGATCTTTAGCGTGCCGGACCCTGCTGAGAGGAGAGAGCGGCGAAATGTCGCAGGTCAGTGCCTGCGAAGGTCAGGCAGGCGTTAGTTAAGCCGAGCCGCGGTCGCCCTGCTCCCGGCTCACTGTGACCCCGCGCGCGCACACACTTGAATACGTCGTGCGAAACGGGGCAGCTTTTCTCCAGGGAAAACAACTTTTCTCCGAAATTAGCAGAGGTTTGGAGCTGCGCTTGTGTTCATTGGAGACAAAGGTATCGTCAGGAGTGCCAGAGAGAAGAGTGAGGACTGCTCTTGTTCTCTTTTCACATAAACAATCTGATGGATAGGGTGAGCAGTAGTTACGGGAGAGAGTCGTCGTTGAATGATTTTAGAAGGATACAAGATGACTTGGACAGTATTTCTGTTTGGTGTGATGATTGGCAGCTTCCTCTAAATGCAGAGAAATGTAAGTTAATACAAATAAGCTAAAAATAATCCTCTAATATTCGAGTACAGTATTAATGGTTTGCTGCTTGGCATAGGCGTAACGTTGCAAACTCAAATGAAATGAAAGGTCCACATAAGGTCGATTGAAGACAAGGCGAATGGTCGTCTTACTGAGGGAATTGGAGGAAAGTGTAACTCGTCTATAAAAGAGAGAGAGAACACTTGTACGGCTTACAAGGCGCGTTTTTTTAAGTAAGTGCCCCTTTGAAATAAAAATATAATAGGTAGACTTCTGTTAGCAGTGTAATAATTGTATGAATCACAGTTCTTGAAACACATCACATAACATCGAAAAAGTAAAGCGTCTCTTCTCTCTCGCTTTTTCATCGACCTTCTGCACCAAATCATCACTAATTAATGAAGGTCGCCCACTTCGTCCCTTATCATGCACAATCGTTCGGTCATCTCTCACCCATTTCCGTACCATCCCATCGCTCCGAGGTGTCAATAAGTGTGCAAACGCTACATAACGTTTAAATTATCGGAACTTATATTCTGGCGGCATACTTTTTCAATGTACGGTATTCAAATACGGTTCTACGATACCATATATTGGTGGGAATTAAGTAGAAATGTAGATTAAAGTACAGGCTTTCGTGTAAAAACAAAACTGCGAAGAAAAATCTACTTGTTTTATTTTTATTAGTTTTCAAATCGGTGCTTTCCTGAAAGCACGCCTAGTATTTTTGAGTATTTCTAGAGCGTTTGGGATCCCGAAAAAGAGAAAAAAGCCAAAAGAGTTTAGCGCTGTCCCGCTAGATTTGTTACCAGTAAGTTCGATCGGTAAATGGATATTAAGGAATTGGTCCGCGAACGCAAAAGGGAATACCTGGAGGAAGAAGACGACCATTCCACGAAACACTATTTAGAAATTTTAGAAAACTAGCGTTTGCGGCAGACAGCAGAACGATTCCACTGGTATAAACGTATATCTCACGTGAGGACTCATCAAAACAAACAAAAAATCAGGGTTCTGCATTACCTGATTAAAAGCTTCCGTACACTCCTATGTAATGCGGAGTTACGCATTAGCTGTTTACGGAAGGCGGACCCGCCAGTATAAAAGGAGACGCGGAGTATTGTGTTGTCAGTAGAAAAGCAGTTTTTCCTTCGCTGTATTTGCAAGTAGAACAGGTAGGGAATGACTGGCAGCGGTACAAGGAATAATACAGTAGACCGTATGATGACTTGCGGATTGTATATCTGGGTTACGGACGGAAAAGACCCACCGTGGTTTAACAGCGCAATTCGGAGAATGCTCAGGAAGCAAAGGCAGTTGCACTCGCGGTACAAGAAAGATCGGGAGAATGAGGACAGGCAAAAGTTAGTAGAGAATCGTGCTGCTGTAAAAAGAGCGATGCGCGAAGCATTCAACCACTACCACCGTCACACCTTAGCAGAAGATCTTGCTGAAAACCCAAGGAAATTCAACCACTACCACCGTCACACCTTAGCAGAAGATCTTGCTGAAAACCCAAGGAAATTCTGGTCTTACGTAAAATCGGTAAGCGGGTCGAAGGCTTCCATCCAGTCACTCACAGATCTGTCTGGCCTGGCAACGGAAGACAGCAAAACGAAAGCTGAAATTTTAAATTTAGCATTTGAGAAATCTTTCACGCAGGAGGATCGTACAAACATACCGCCGTTTGAGTCTCGTACAGATCCCCGTATGGAGGACATAGTGATAGACATCCCTGGGGTTGTGAAGCAGCTGAATGGCTTGAAAATAAATAAATCGCCAGGTCCTGATGGAATTCCAATTCAGTTTTACAGAGAGTACTCTACTGCATTGCCTAAGTCCCAAGCGACTGGAAAAAAGCGCAGGTGACGCCTGTATATAAGAAGGGTAGAAGGACGGATCCTCAACATTACAGACGAATATCCTTAACATCGGTTTGTTGCAGGATTCTCGAACATATTCTCAGTTCGAATATAACGAATTTCCTTGAGACAGAGAAGTTGTTCTCCATGCATCAGCACGTCTTTAGAAAGCATCGCTCCTGCGAAACGCAACTCGTCCTTTTTTCACATGATATCTTGCGAACCATGGATGAAGGGTATCAGACGGATACCATGTTCCTTGACTTCCAGAAAGCGTTTGACTCGGTGCCCCACTGCACACTACTAACTAAGGTACGAGCATATGAGATTGGTTCCCAAATATGTGAGTGGCTCGAAGACTTCTTAAGTAATAGAACCCAGTACGTTGTCCTCGATGGTGAGTGTTCATCAGAGGTGAGGGTATCATCTGGAATTTCCCAGGGAAGTGTGGTAGGTCCGCTGTTGTTTTGTATCTACATAAATAATCTTTTGGATAGGGTGGATAGCAATGTGCGGCTGTTTGCTGATGATGCTGAGGTGTAAGGGAAGGTGTTGTCGTTGAGTGACTGTAGGAGGATACAAGATGACTTGGGCAGGATTTGTGATTGGTGTAAAGAATGGCAGCTAACTCTAAATATAGACAAATGTAAATTAATGCAGATGAATAGGAAAAATAATCCTGTAATGTTTGAATACTCCATTAGTAGTGTAGCGCTTGACACAGTCACGTCGATTAAATATTTGGGCGTAACATTGCAGAGCGATATGAAGTGGGACAAGCATGTAATGGCAGTTGTGGGGAAGGCGGATAGTCATCTTCGGTTCATTGGTAGAATTTTGGGAAGATGTGGTTCATCTGTAAAGGAGACCGCTTATAAAACACTAATACGACCTATTCTTGAGTACTGCTCGAGCGTTTGCGATCCCTATCAGGTCGGATTGAGGGAGGACATAGAAGCAATTCAGAGGCGGGTTGCTAGATTTGTTACTGGTAGGTTTGATCATCACGCGAGTGTTACGGAAATGCTTCAGGAACTCGGGTGAGAGTCTCTAGAGGAAAGGAGGCGTTCTTTTCGTGAATCGCTACTGAGGAAATTTAGAGAACCAGCATTTGAGGCTGACTTCAGTACAATTTCACTGCCGCCAACTTACATTTCGCGGAAAGACCACAAAGATAAGAGAGATTAGGGCTCGTACAGAGGCATATTGGCAGTCATTCTTCCCTCGTTGTGTTTGGGAGTTGAACAGGGAGAGAAGAAGCTAGTTGTGGTACGAGGTACCCTCCGCCACTCACCGTATGGTGGATTGCGGAGTATGTATGTAGATGTAGATGTGTATATAGAAGGCCTGCAAGGAATCTTTTGTTCACAAGATCTCAAAATGTGCTGTAAGGTCGTTCTTGAGTGTTTATAGTTCCCATTTTTAACTATGGAAGCAGCTCAACGTTTACATAATCCGGATCTGCAAGCGACCTTATGGAAGTGGTCACAGAATTTTTTGTGTGTATAGTTGCAAAACTAACGTAGACACTCTAAACTACCACAAGTAAGCGTAGATTCCGATAGTTTTGCTAGTAGCATTGGTCAATTAACATCGTAACCGCGTTACATGTACGTTAGGCGTGTTGCATACCTAACGAGTGCTATTTAATTCCGATTGCTATATTTGCATATGAGATCAGCGTCTTACTAAATTCCCTTAGAAACCTGAAGAAGTGAACCGTCTAGAGAGAGGACATACGAAGGGCTGCGGAACCTACGGAACATTTTCATTCTACATCGTTATACCCCCTGTCTGTTACTGGAAAATAGTCAATGTTTATAGCAAAACTGAAACTGTCAATAATAAATTCAGTTTTTACTCGAAATGGATTTTTAACACGAAATATACAGATTCATCATATAACACTAGAAAACGACATTTCCTCAAAAAGAAGGTAAAATTAAAAGAAGAAGCAAAACGAAAACATATCAAACATAGCTACAATACTTCATCGAGCTTATATAAAAGATGCTCCTGTTATTCACAAATTACTTTCGCATTTATCAGCAATAACAGGAGACTCCTGCCTTTAATCATGATGAATAACTTTCTATCGAATACAAAAAACAACAATAATAATATAGAATTTTTTTATGTTTGTGCATGTAAACCGTGCTTGTATCAAAAGCAATTCGTTTGGTCCCATAAAAGCGCAGACGTTTATGCGATCGAATAATTTTTGTTAGTATAAAATGCAATTTATATTTTGTGAGATTGTAGAAAACAGAATGGATTAATACTGAACGATATGTGGTTCTAATTACGTGCAAAAAAATAAAATAAAAATAAAAATAAAAATACCGTGAAGTCGTTAACTCCCAATTTCTCTCACACTTATTCATTTATGTCTCCTTCACTACCAAAGCTAGCAGTACTACCGGTATTCCTACCACCCTAGAGCATCTCTTTTTGCCTACCACTATTAGTTTTCTCCTTTCCTGTTCGTTTCTCGCATGGTATGCGGAAAGAACGACTGCCGAAGAACCGAGTTTCTCTAACTTTATTGTCTAGTTCAGTTTTCCACACATGTTTGTTAGGAAACAGTGTGTGACCCCTCTCAATTTCAACCTCCAGTGACGTAAAACACTGCTCTTGTTATCTCTAGCTCCGGAGTTTCATCGTTATCTCCGTTAAGCTCTCTGGCTTACTAAATCAGCCTTTATCAAACGCGCTCCTCGTTTTTAATCTCTGTTTCATACATTAATCCTACCCAGTTAGAGTCGCAACCCGACGAGCGACATTCAGAGAATCGTTCGAACGAGGATCTCGAAAATTATCAGTTTCTTGAGTGAAGCGCGTTTCTTTAAAATTTTTCACTCACTCTCAATGTCGCATCTGTCTCTCCATCAACTAGTTCTGTGTGCTCCTTCCACTCCAAGTCTCTCCGAACACATACTATTAGATATTTGAGGAATTAGTTTTCCCGGTGTTTGATCGTTAATAACGGAGTAGAATAATAGTAGCCAATTTCGATTATTTATGCGTGTTATATTACAAGGGGCGTTCAACAAGTAATGCAACACATATTTTTCTGAAAGCAACTTGGTTTTATTCAGGATTCCAATGCACCATATTATTTCTCATTCTTTTGGCTACAAAACCATCATTTACAACATAATATCTGTTCTCTGCGACGGCCATACGTCACCTCCCTGGGAGGGCCTGTATGCGCGCATGGTGCCACTTTACTGGAGTCAACGGCTTGCTGCATTAATAACATCTCCACCATTTACGCCTTGCTTCCCGCGGAGTGCATTCTCCATTGAACCAAACAGATAGAATTCGGAAGATGCGAGATCCGGGCTGTAGGCTAGATGAGGAACAACAGTCCAGTGAAGTTTTGTGAGCTTCTCTCGGTTGTGCAGACTTGTGTCAGGCCTTGCGTTGTCATGGTGAAGAAGTTCGTTTGCACTTTTGTGGTGACGAACACGCTGAAGTCGCTTCTTGAAGACTCAGCAGTGACAGCTGTGTGCGCCCCGCCGCCACGCGACAGATTGGACAAATTTGTGCGACCGTGTTGCGATGGTAACAGGCGCCTTGCCCAACGATTCCGCAAGCGCCTGTGTTGCTGTGTTTTTCCGCCAAAAGAGAGTCAATGTCAGCTCTCTGCTTGGAACGCACCTCCGTTACAGATGTCATTTTGAGGACTACATACAGCGCCGCCACTTTATGAAACGATGGGGTCTGAAGCGAGAAGATTTCATGATGTCCCAGAACAATTATTTTCAACCGAAATTGGCCGAGAAAAATAATGTGTTGCATTAGTTCCTGAACGCACCTCGTACATGCACACTGAAGGAAACAAAATCACACCGAAAAATAATTAATGTAGAGTAATGAAATTTCAGGAATACATGAGCCGTGGTCGGCTCGCTTTAATGCCGTTTTTCCTTTTGGGCATTTGGTCACCATCGAGTGGCGTCTTATTCCTCCCTCAGTTGCTATCTGAACAAGTTGCTCACTTGCCTCCGTCAGTGGCAGCAGCAGCGTTTATCGATACTGGTACTGCTGTAGCTTCTTTGGTGTAGGAGTTATATTTCCGTGTCATGGTGTGTGGCAGTTGGTCGGTTGCGACGGAGTAGCGAGGAAGTCTCTGCGGCGTGTCATCAGGCCCGGCGCCGCTGGCGGCGTGCACACGCGGTCGGAGTTATGTGGCACTAGCTGCGAGAACTGATAAGTTCGCCGCCCACTGCGCCTGCATACTAGAGTTGAGTAATCAGTGAAACTGTTATGAAAGCTCATGCGCTGTGACATCTCTTCGTTAATTGCTGGTTGTTACATCCTGGGCTGTCCCCCCAAGCAGCAACGTGATGGTGTGTTGGAGTCGACAAAATTTTGCAGCCGTCTCCCTGCATGGTGTTTAACCTTTGAAATGGTTATAATTTATTAGTGAAGTTCACCAGCGGTATCTTCTGCCTTGTGGCCGATAACGTTCCGGTTACCTTTCCTGGTCGTTAGCGTAGTATTGCAGCAGTGTGTTTTCCTCGCCGTGCTGATTCTGTCCAACACGGCCTGTAGTTCGACGGCTTGGTGTTCTTTTTTCCTCTTTGAGTGTTTATTCTGCCTTGACTGTGTTTATACGCCAATTATTAAGACATAATCCTGCTGCGGTGCTCGTCTTCGCTGATACCGTTGGTTGTCGTGCTGTGGGTCGGGTGGAAAGGAATTGATTAGGCGGTTGGTTGGTTCATCAGCCGTCCGTAGGTCGTGCTGCAACCCCAATGTTGAGTGTTACGCTTGGCTGTCTGTCTCACCTAAACTGTGGTTAGAGTTTCCTCCACAAGCTGACCCTTGGAACACTTCTGAGCGCCACTGTTTGTTGTTTCTGATTGTCATTTTATTTGGTCGCAGGTACTGTGCCAGGCCTTCAGCCGTATATTAATATGGTCTGATTTTTGTTTAGTACATGGCCCTCAGCCGAACTTTATAACAACTTTAAGATTAGGCCTTCAGGCGTGTTTCATTTACAATTCTTGATGCTCTGTATTTAGGCCTTCAGCAGCGTTTGTTTCAGAATCTGTGGCTTTAATATGTAAATCTTTAATTTTTTGAATTCTTGAAACGGCCTTCAGCCGTGTTCTGTAAATGTTTATCTTAAGGTTGCCTTTAATTATTCTTGAGTAATTGCTTTGGCATTAAGCCGACAAGATACTTCAAGTTTTCTTAACATGTTTTTCTGTTGTACTGTGTAAAGGCTAATACTTAAAGTCTCTCTTTTATTATGAAAAGAATTTTTTTTTAAATTGGGCTTTCAGCCGAAGAATTAACTTGAATTTTCCTTAATATGGACTGTAGCCGGAATATATTGTAATTTTACTTAAGTAAGGCCTTCAGCCGTTACTCTAAATACTGGTGTTTTAAAAGCTATCATTTAAACTTATTCTGGAGAAGTTACATGGACCCTCAGCCGTGAATTGATCTTTGTTGTTTCAAAGAGAAAACTGTGCATTGGTTTAAGGAATAAAGTTGTGTGTGTTCTTGTATAACTAACAGTAATTGACCTTGGCCCCTTTCCACAACCTGATCCGCTCTGTCCTGCGAAACGAGATTTCATTAGATTTGTGTAGGTAACACATTAAGTGATAAACACTGCAAGATCGCAGGTTAATGTAAGCGGGAAATAATCCATTGCAAATGTGAACTGCTGGTACATTAATAACCGGTGTAACAGTCAGAATGTTGAATGCAAGCAGATGAAGTACGATGCGCCCCAGCCATACGCCGAACGCGATGGTCTTTCCTCTCGGTAGTGCCACGTGGCCGTCCGGATTCAGGTCTTCTCTTGACCGTACATTCTCTTGAACAGCGCTGCCAGCAGTCATGTACAGTGGCTGCCAAGTCTTTCTACAGTATCGCAAAAGGAACATCCAACTTCACGTAGCCCTATTACACGACCTCGTCCAAAGTCAGTGAGGTGTTGATAATGATGTCATTATCACCTAAAGAAATTTTTGACTCACAACGTCAAATCTCATAGATAACTAAAGCGCACAGCCGTTACTGCGTGTATTTAAAGCAAAACTGATTTGCATCCTCATAGCGACGTTACTAGAGCAACTCTTATGCGGCTTACGCGAAAGCTGACTGGACATCTTTCAGATGTAGAAACACGTCTAACAACTTCCGTTTTATATCGCACAACTCCCTCTTGGTGCTGTGATTTTTCCCTGTCGTTGTATGAGGCGTTTTTTAAGTAAGGTCCGTTCGAACATAAGTACACAACGAAAGGTTATTTCAAAAAGGTAAATTTACTTTCACAAAGTACATACTTCACTCTATTTTTCGACATGGTTGCCAAGTTTGTTCAAATAAGTATCATACCTCTCAACTAACTGTAAAATACCCTCTTCATAAAAACTTGCAGCCGGCTTCGATAACCGAGAGTTCACTGTTGTTTTCACCTCGTCGTCATCATTGTAACGGTTGCCGTTGAGGTGTTGTTTGAGGTGGAGGAACAGATGGTAATCGCTCGGCGCAAGATCAGGACTGTAGGGTGGGTGATCTAAAACTTCCCAGTCAAAACTGTCCAACAAATCGCGGGTCAGACCTGCAGAGTGAGGTCTTGCATTGTCTTGCATTCCCTTTGCCAGCATGCCGCGTCTTTTGTTTTGAATATAACTGCTACACCAAAGAAGCTACAGCAGTACCAGTATCGATAAACGCTGCTGCTGCCACTGACGGAGGCAAGTGAGCAACTCGTTCAGATAGTAACTGAGGGAGGAATAAGACGCCACTCGATGGTGACCAAATGCCCAAAAGGAAAAACGGCATTAAAGCGAGCCGACCACGGCTCATGTATTCCTGAAATTTCATTACTCTACATTAATTATTTTTCGGTGTGATTTTGTTTCCTTCAGTGTGCATGTACGAGGTGCGTTCAAGAACTAATGCAACACATTATTTTTCTCAGCCAATTTCGGTTGAAAATAATTGTTTTGGGACATCATGAAATCTTCTCGCTTCAGACCCCATCTTTTCATAAAGTGGCGGTGCTGTATGTAGTCTCCAAAATGACATCTGTAACGGAGGTGCGTTCCAAGCAGAGAGCTGACATTGAGTCTCTTTTGGCGGAAAAACACAGCAACACAGGCGCTTGCAGAGTGTCTACGGAGACCTGGAAGTGAATCGTTGGGCAAGGCGCCTGTTACCATCGCAACACGATCGCACAAATTTGTCCGATCTGTCGCGTGGCGGCGGGGCGCACACAGCTGTTACTGCTGAGTCTTCAAGAAGCGACTTAAGCGTGTTCGTCACCACAAAAGTGCAAACGAACTTCTTCTCCATGACAACGCAAGGCCTGACACAAGTCTGCGTAGCATTCTCAGGGTTTGGCAGTATGCTTCTGCATTGATAGTGATTCCTTGTTGCATGAAGTCAACCAACAAAACACCATGCCTATCCCGAAACACCGACGCTATGATTTTGCGCAGGGACAGAGTCTGTTTGGCCCTCACCTTTACAGCCGAGTGTGTGTGTCTCTATTCCATCCTCTGTTGTTTCGATTCGGGCGTGATATGTGAAACCCATGTTTCGTCTCCAGTTACGATCTGACTCAAGAAGCCCTCACCTTCTTCGTGATAACGAGTCAAGAACTTCATGGAACACTAAAATCTTGGATTTTTGTGGTCCTCTGTTAGGAGTTTCGGGACCCGACGGGAGCACAGTTTCCTAAACTTTAGGTGTTCAGAAACAATGTTGTAAAGCACTGATCTCGACACGTCAGGAAAGTCACTTGAGATATCTGTTATTGTGATGCGCCTATTCTCACGAATCCTCGCTTCAACTGAAGCCACCAAATCGTCTGTAATCAAAGGAGGGCGACCGGAAAGGTCCTCATCACGGACGTTGTCATGGCCACCTTTGAATTCTCGTACCCACTTACGCACTTTGCTTTGACTCATAACAGTATCACCGTACACTTCGGAAATCTGTGGATGACTTTCTGCAGCAGACAGGTTCCTTGCTGACAAAAACCGTATCACTGAGCGAACCTCACACGTGGCGGGCGAGTTGATAGTCTTAAACATTTTGAAAACACAGAACAGAACCGTACAGGTTAGCTACAGAGTTGAAACTGTGCACAATTGTTCCCGAGGCATGCCGGTATTCGACGCACACGCTCGTTGAGGTATGCGCACGAACTACTAGTGTCTACAACAAAACGAACCTTACTTAAAAAAACACACGCCTCGTATTTACACTGTGTGAATGATGGCATCCGCGCTCTCCTATGTCACGAGGAATCGACCACCACATGTCGTGAGAGGCTGACCCGTCGGCATAAAAGAGGCGCGTAGTGTTGTGTTGTCAGTAGGGAAGCAGTAGCCACAGAATAGGTCGTTCAAGAGAGCTCAGTGACTTCAAACGTAAACAAGTCATTGGATGTAAACTGAGTACTAAATCCATTTGGAACGTTTCAGCCTCTCCAGAGATGCCCAAGTCTACTATTGGTGATTTGATTGTGAAATCTAAATCCGAATGAGCACCCGTAATTAACCCAAGACCAGGTGGAAGCCGTGTTCTGATGGACAACGACCGCCGAGCATTGCGAAAGGGTGTTGTAGAAATTCGCACAAAATCAGCAGGAGGAATCACTCATGGGTTGCAATGTGCTACCAACAGGCCAGCTAGCACAATGACTGTGCTTAGGGAACTGAAAAGAATAGAGCACAATGGTCGGGCAGATCCTCATATTTCTGTAAATACATGCTAAGGACGCTTGATGTGATGTAAAGAAGCGACGTCAGTTAACAATGAAGGGCTGTAAACGAGCGAGCTGGGGTGATAAATCACGCTATACTCTGTGTCGATCCGATGGAAGGGTTTGAGTTTGGCGAATCTCTCGAGAACGTTGACTGCCATCATGTGTCGTGCCAAGGGTGAAGTAAGGAGAGGGTGATGTTACGGTATGATAGTATTTTTCGTGATTTGAGTGTGGTTCCCTTAAAGCATTTAAGAATACGCTAAATACGAAAGGAAATTGACTCACTATGCAGCACAGTGTACTGCGTGTAGTAGAGGAACAATCTAGAGACATGATTGCATCAGCGTGACACGCACCGTGTCGTAAAGCAACTACTGTGAGGCAATGGTCTGATTACAATAAAATTCTTGAAACCGACTGATCTGCCCACTGTCCCGACTTGAAGCCAACGGAATCTCTTTGGGTTCAGCTAGAACATCGACTTTACCGCAGAATCCCAGCGTCGAACGTTACTACCGTACCCTGGTTTCGGCTCTTGAGCAAGATTGTGCTGCCATGCCTTCACAAGCATTCAGACACCTCAGCAGATGCGTAATAAAGGCGAAGGGTGGATACACTCCATATTAATTCCACTAATAGGTGTCGAAATATATGCAGATGGTGTGTATTACAGGTCAACTGCCAGTGGGTACGCCAAGCCTGGTTACTACGCCAATATTCTTACTGCCGAGGACACGTATAGGGGATGACGAAGGTTCAAATCCCCGGCCGGCCATCCATGTTTTTCCTGATTTCTGTAAATTGCTTAAGGCAAATGCCGGGATGATTCCTTTGAAAGGGCATCGACGATTTCATTTCCGTAGTCCGAGCTTGTGCTCCGTCTCTAATGACCTCGCTACCGACGGGACGTTAAACTCCAATCTCCTCCTCCTCCTCCAAATCACTTTCGGAGGACGAATACTGACCCCGAATTTAAATGAAGATGAGTGAGTATACTTATCCATTCTATTGGACCTTGAGCCACAGAAATTAAAGAAGCGGGACACTGTACTGAGAAAAGAAATTAATTCCTCCGACAATCTGTCGGTCCTTCTAAGATTCCACGATACTCGTGAATCGAAGTCCGTCATAAGAACTATTAACAAGGACGCACGAAGCTCAATCTGCCAGGGAATTCTCAGTCCAGTCATAAAGCTATTCAGATATTGCGATACGAGTAGCTCGTATTTTGGTCAATAAACAGCTGTGCGGAATTGCGTCAAACGCCGCTTGCAAGTCGAGCAACACCGTATCAAACTGGTCACAGCTGTCTGTTGGCTTTTGGATTTCGTGGCGGAGCAGGGAAAATCAATGTTCATTCCTGTCAAAAACATTCTTGGTCTCCATAATGGTTATAATAGGCGGACATAAAACGTGTTCCATAAGTCTACAACATATTGATGTCAGCACCACATAGTCCTCTAGTTCTGCGTGTTTGACGACTCCGCTTGAAACCTGTGTCGTCTGGGCAGTCTCTTGATATGGACCATCGCTGCAGAAAGTACAATGATCTCTTTCATCTTCCGCGCAAGTTGTATAGAGATGAACAGGTGTACTTTCACTTGCAGTCGTCTTTTATCCACAACGGCAGGCTGAATTCAGTACCGATTATTATGACTATACATATACAAAATTCCGTATTAGTATCTATGCAGGACAAATCACTATGTGTTATATATTATTAGTAGTCGGCCCTTCTCCTAATTTTCAAGAACGAGCCGATGTAAGAACAAAGTTTTTCGTTTGCAAACGTTTTAGATTCTATTGTCGTTCTGATCGTTGCATGAAGTATATTACTGTGACCGAAGAACTGTTTTGCATTCTATGGTGAATTCTAGACCAGAACGGATGGTATGCGTAAACTCGATTAACACGGGCGAGCCACACATGTGTGTTGAGCAAGAAGTGTCCAAGAGGTGAGAAAATACATTATCAATTAAAAATACACCGGAACTGACTTAATAAACTTCGAGGAACACGTGACACAAGAGCTAGCACACGTCTGAAGAAGGCAAGGGCAGACTAAACCAACGAGTGTTTTCTTTTTCTTTTTCTTTTTCTTTTTCTTTTCTTTTCTTTTCTTTTTAATGCATCCTATTGTGACAAGAAAGGAATTTACATTAAGTACCATGGGAACGATCCTAGTGGAAAAACAGGAAGAACGGTTAACAGTAAAGTAGAGAAGGAGAATGTAAGTATGCCTTGATTATGTTAGGATACCTGACACACTGTGCCGGAAATGAATCCAAAAAGTGAGTGTGGGGACTGAAGCATGAAACCTGTGTGCCAATAGAATAAAATAATGTTGGAAAAGGGCTTAGGATGGAAATGGTCCAAATACAGCACTCATCCATGGATTCTGAAGTAATTTTAATGCGGCTGTTGATAATGATATTTGATACAATGGATCAAGATTAACGATCAAATTAGACATTCCTGTTTTGCAATTGACATGTTGTTCATAACAGGAATACCGCAACGAAAAATTAATTACAGCCCTTTCCTGTCGAAATCAGAAAGGCAATTGAGGTACATGAGTTACACGAAACGAGAAAAATTTTGAAGAAGGGACTAAATTCATGAATCATTTTATGAAGATTCGGGGATGCTGTAAATCGTACTTAATTTTGTAAATAAAAAGAAAGCTCTGTGTTTCAATTACTTGTCTTCTTATACAAGCAAACTCAGAGTCACTTTCAAATTTTTCGAAGTGGAAAGCACATCATAAAATTTGACTAGAAATAACCTAGGACCCTCTGAAAGACGGTGATTGCTCATATTTCTTGTACGTCTTGGAAACAAATATCATATGCAGTATTAGGTATTAGATCGTGCCAAATGAAATAAGTGCTGTTCTGACAGTTGTTCGTAGAATAAAATATGACGTTCTACGGCTTTAAGTAATCTGCTTACGTCATCTCCGGCGCTCGACTGTAGCTACAAAAAAAGTAAAATATCAATACGCATCTCTAAGGAAAGAAATCAAGATATAGAGAAATTATCTACGTCTTAAATCTAATAACATTTTGTCTGACACAACATCAATGCACTGCTGCAAGAAGACATGTTTCGTACTTTGTGCTTTCCAGATTATTCTAATTTATTGACTGATATTCTGTAGCGAAAATGGCGAAGCATTTTATGATAGTTGCTTATCTGCGTAGATAGTCGCTTATTTGAACTATCATTTAAAGGGGAGTCTTCTGCACCCGTGTTCCACGTCTACAGTAGCGACTAATATGTATGCAGTTTAAGAAAGATGGCACTTAACATCTCGACCAATGCTTTCTCCGGCAGATGTGTTTAGGAGAGTACCTGAACTCACTAGAATATCTTAGAACGAAAAAAGACTCATCTTCCTCTATGTAACAATGTCAGAAATTGGGGCACTTTTTTGCCATGGTGAGCCCATCGTTTATAGAAATGGTGTGACAGTTCGAAATGGGCACCAAGTTAACTCACTGATACGAAATACGCATTTTGTCACCGCGACTGCGATGACAGAGCATCACCTCAAAGTGTATCATTTACTCGTCTCCTAATGAAGCTTTACTTGCTGTATCAGAAAGTACACGAAAATGTTTGACATTGTCCGTAATGCACTCTCAGCTTTGAGTGAATCGCTGAGAGGAAATTTACAGTACCTGCTGCCACCAGCGAATACGTATGTAAAGAGAATTCTGAGGTGTGCTGAGTGCCCTACGATGTTGTTCGTTTATCTTCCTAGAAATATCAGAAGGTTCATCATCTAAGTTCTTTGTTGGTGTTCTATCTCTTACATACGACTATTATTTGAAGGGTCAGGGGAAAGAACCAGGTAAGTCAATTTTTGCAAAACTCGAGAAAAAACGATTTTAATGTTTGGAACGGTGTTTACATCAACATACAAGAACATACGGTACTTTTCATTTTACAAATTAAATATCTTGGATGCATCGAATGTCGAACTAGGTTTATTGACCTACGGAGTGTTCCCAGAATAAAGAAATTTCCCAAAATGGAGTGCAACGTCCCTTTTTAATGGAAAAGAAACAGGTAAGTCAAGGGAAACAGACGCAATAATTCTGTAATAATCCCGATGAAACGAATTTCTGGTTGTGAAAACACAGTGATAGCACTCACATCACATTATATTAAACCATGGGGCAGCTGTCTGAAGAACTTCACAGCACCGGGACTGAAAATCTTTACCAGGGTTTATAGAATAAATAAAGACATTTTTCAATTTAGGTTGCAGCAAACAGAAGACGACCGCAAAACTACTGTGCACTGCCTGTAGACAATAGTATTATAAGCAGATATGGACACTCCAAACAGCCCATCGACTAGTCGACATTCTCATGGTGTTTTTATGATGCGAATTTGGATTCGCTCGTCATAAGTCGTCTGGTATTCCAGCACACGTCAGTGGCTGCATTTAGATGATGTTATATTAATAAGCATTTTGAGTCAAACAGTACCATCCATTTCTTGCTTTACATTGACCAAAGTTAAAGGAGATGGTTTACATCAAGATTTATCGGACTCTAATTACGAATGGCCACGTGCAAGGATGTAATTTTTCTATTCTTCAACTACTGATTTCATTGAGAGGTCCGTAATACATAATGGGGAAGACAGTGAAGTACTGATTTTGGCCATCATCAGAATAAAAAAAGAACAGGATGTCCCAGGGGGAATAGTCAATATTCAGGAATATGAAAGAAATGATCCTTCAAAGCAAAAAATTGGTAAACACGGGCTCTAAAATGCGTACCTTAAGAGCTATGAGCACTTTATCTTCAATACTGTGATAACAAATCCCTTCTATTGCAAACTTTTCGCTTTCTGTATTTTGACCTGTGATAGTATGTATCAGAAAAAGACATTGGATCTAATGTGCTTATCTTAAGAACTAGGATCCGTTGTTCATCTTCGCTGTGTGAAACAGATCTCTTCTACTGATCAAGTGCTCACAGCTCTTAAGGTATAATTTTAGAGCCCATGTTTACTAGCCTTTCCTGCTTCGAATTATCGTTCCTGTCATATACCAGAATGTTGGCCGCTCCTCCTGGGTCACTCTGTTCGCTGATAAGGCAAAACATTATGACCATTGACCAACGTAACCTTGGATGCCGCTTGGTGGGGTTACGGACACGTGATTCGCTAACAAAAGTATGTAAGCGGAACAGACACGGAAGATACAGGCTGCAAATGGGGAAATCCAATGAGATAAGCGACTTTGACAAATGCTAGGGTATTATTACGCAGAGCCTGTGAACGAGTGTCGTGAGCATCGGCGGACAGTGGTAGAAGGACATTGAAAATACCACTGAGCGCTAAATGGTTGGATGTCCACAGTCCTTCACACAACGCGGAGTTCAGAGGCTTGCCTGCTCTGTAAAATATGATACATGGTGATCTGTGACATCTCTGTCTAAAGAGCCACAATGCTGGTCCACGCCCAAGTGGTCCGGAGCGCACATTATTGAACAAGGAGCTTCGCAGCAGATCACCTCTATGTGTTCATATGTTGATCCGACGACATCGTCAGTTGCGATTGCAATGGGCACGGGACCGTCGGGATTCAACCGTCGATCAATAGGAACCTGTCGGCTCCGCGGGTGAATCGCACCATCGAGACTCGACTGTCGATCAATGGGAACATGTCGGCACTACGGGTGAATCGCATTTTTGCTACGTCAGGTCGATGGTCGTCTCCACAAACACCATTATCGTGGTAACGGCACTCGAAACGAGCAGCGTGCCACGGACGCAGGCTGGTGGGAGCAGTATTATGCTATGGGAGACATTTTCCTCTTCTTACATGGGACCTGTGGTAGTAATCGAAGAGACGCTGACAGCTGTGAACCACCTGCATGCCTTCATGCTTATGTCTTCCCCGACGGCAATGCCATCTTCCAGCAGTTTAACTGTCTGTGTCTCGCCGCCTGAAACATGCTGCAGTGCTTTGACGAGCCTTATATTGAACTCACGTTGATGTCTCGGTGACCAAATTCACCTGATGTAAATCCTATGGAACCCATCTGAAACGCTATCGGGCGCCATTACCCCGTATGCAAATCAGCGGTCTGTTATTTACACGAATTACATGACCTGTGCGTAGGCATCTAATGTCACATACGTCCACAAACCTGCCAACAAACTGTACGATCCATGATACGCAGTATCGGTGGCATATTTCGTTCCAAAGATGGACAATCGAGCTATTAAGCAGATGGTCATAATGTTTTGACTCATCAGAGTGTGTAGCTCTTCAATGTACTCATCCAAACCATGGGTGATGAAGTGAAAAAGAAATGACCTCACAAATGATCTCACTTCATTTGCGTCCTTTCTCGCAATGCATTCAAAATAAACATGAAAAGGAGTTCGCTGTTGAAAAGACATAGATATTGAAGGAATACATGGAAAGTTGCCTCCTGAAATAAACGTCATTAGTTGCTATGTTTGGCAGGAACACATTTTTTGCAAAGTCGCTGCAGAGAGGTACCTTCTGTTTGTGGGCGGATGAGTCAGCACTGACTTGCCTGCTTCTTTCCCCTGAAAAGTTGACTTACCTGGTTCTTTCCCCTTACAACAGTACTTTGAATGCTAATAGCTCTGGACACACTTGTTTTCTTTTCTTTTTTTTCAATTTTAACCTCTCATTAGATGCGTATGACTGGTGTGAATCGAGCTGTGGCAATAACAGAATTTCGAAACAAAAGTGACTTACCTGGTTTTTCTCCGTATCCTTCATTTGTCTTTGCAGTCGAATAGATTTAAAAATGTCAGACATTTATCAGTTATTACTGTGTTTTCCGTCTTAAGCTTTCTCTAATTTAATTAAAGAGAATTTTACTCCAGACGCATTTCACTTTTATTTATAAAGCATCTTCCTTGGTTATTTCGCAAATTAGATACATGTGTTTGTACATTTTTGGTTATTTTGGATTGAAAAAAGCCTTTTGTTTATATAGGTGGACTTAAAATTACTCACGGTGTTTCCACCTCTTGTTTACGTATTTTCCAAACCACTGCTTCTTCCTTCCTAGTCAGCAGCGGTTGATGTCGAAAGACTTCGTTTAACATTTACACTTGGCAGTTTTCCCCTTTCTGCAGTATTTCTTGCGCTGCATTTGTGTTATTTACACTTCACTTCGCTTTTGTAAATCGCACTGAAATTATATGTGTTGTCATTCAGCACAGTATTAGAGTATTTATGTCTGTTCGTTTGTTATCGTGTAGGTTATGAGCGTTGCCAACCTTTGAAACGCCCGCCCCCATGCCCTGCTGAGTGTGTACCCTTGGTCTCTGTTGAAATTGTTGTTGTTTAAACGAATCTCGGCCGCTTCGTTTATAGCGGAGTCCCAATATGTATAATGCAGGAGCAAACACTTTTGTATTTTCGAACTGTATTTTATGTCCGTTTTCTAGGCAATGCTCCACTATGGCCGACTTGCAAACTCCCTTTGTTTTATATGGCTCCTGTGCTCAGCACAACGCTCCGCAACCGTGTGAATTGTTTGTCCGATATACATGCTGCCACTTTCACAGGGTACACCATACACACCGGACACTCGAAGAGCAATGTCGCCTTTAGCAGGGCGCAACATATCTCGTATCTTGGGGGCGGGCCGAACACTGGTCTTAGCCCATGTTATGTTCCTGCAGCAGACGTCCTAACTTGCTGCTAGTTTCCCCACAGTATGGCAGGAATGCAGTCCGTCTGGCCTCTTCTACTGATTCACCAGGTGTCTTTCGTCGGCGGCCCTTGAAAGCGTTTGCAATGTCTCTTTTACTGTATCCATTTTCCCCGAAAACACGTTTTAAGTTCTGCAATTCAGACTGTAGGTGATCGTCGTCAGAGATAATCTTGGCTCTATGAACCAACATGTTCAGGAGCGCTTTCTTGTGTACAGGGTGGTGGAAACTACTGGCGTTCAAGTACCGATCAGTGTGTGTTGGTTTCCGGTACACTGAATGACCAAGCCGCAACGGCTTGGGCAACGGCCTGGCGGTGTCGGTCTAATTCATTTCTATGACAGTATGCTCTATCTCAACAACATGCATCGAACGTCACTCTCTGCTCATTTGATGGGTATTCTGATAGCTGAAGTGGCACCACGCTCTAGAACTACTATTTTCCGTGGGACACATTTCGATGGGACTCTCCCACATCAGAGAGCTTTTGATTGACCTCAGCTCCTTACTAACGGACCTTCCGTCGACACGGATGCCCAGCACGAAAGACTATAATCACATTTACCAACATCAACAACCCATCAACACGGTCGCATCACGGCACCTCAAAGTTGGCTGGAACAAGTGTGACGTGCAATACACGCGCCTTTTCTACATACGTTACTACGTATTTGATGCACACAAAAGCACACTCGACTGTTGGTCGCTATTGATGACGACAGATGCTGCTTTCCGCGGCCAGCCGAAGCACAGAACCCACTTCACTAATTATTTAGGTTCTTTATTTGTGGATCCTCCTGCTCGTTGGGACTTTCCTAATGTGAGACGCTTTTACTGAAGAAGAGTCATGGAGCATATTGATCCCCTACGGACGGAACAGGGGGGAAACCTTACCAATAGACGAGAAGACACTTCGGGCGCTCGTTACGGCAGTTACAAGATCTTTTTAAAATATATGTATAAATAAGAAGGCTGCTTAATCCTCTCCCTGAACCTAGAGCACGTTGTGTGGGCGTGGCGACGGAATAGCCTGGGCTCTGGTATCGAACTCAGCCCTACCAGCCGTCCTTCACACGCAGCTTGAGGAAAAAAAAAGAAATTAAGCAGGAGACCCCAGGTTTGAGTCCTGTTTCCTTTCCTTTTCTTTCTCCCCCTCCACCTTTAATTTATATAACCTTGCATGGTGTTGACGAAGGGCTTAGGACGCAAAAGATCCAACTTACAGCATTCATACATTGATTTTGAAGTAATTTTAATGCGACCATTGAAAAGGTAAACAAATCACATTTGAAAAACTGAGACAAATTTTACGATAAAATCAGAAATTCCTGTTTTACAATTGGCATGCTGATAACAAAAGGAATATTGCAGCAACAAATTAGTAACATTTCATTTTCTTTTGAAATTAGAAATAAACTGAAATAAATCAGGTACACGAAACCGGCAAAATATTTCGAGAAGTGACTGAGTGCATTACAAATAGCACACTGTGGGACTCTCAGATTAATGGAGAATGAGACAGCGTGCCATAGAGCCGCAAGGGAAAAGGTTAGAAGTCTTAGAGATGCACGCGAGTGAATTATTTTATGGAGATTCGGGGTACTGTAAATCACACTTAGTTTTGTAAATAAGAAGGAAGGTCTGTGTCTTGCAGTCTTATATAAGCAATCTCAGGGCCACTTTCAAATTTATTTAAGTGGTAACTACATCATAAAATTTGAGGAGAGAAAATATAGGACTGTCTGAATGGCGGCGACTGCCCATATTTCTTATGATTCTTGGAAACAAGTATCGTATGCAATATTAGGTACTAGATTGTGCCAAGCGAAATAAGTTCTGTTCTGATAGTTTTTCATAGAATAAAATAAGATATTCTATGGCTCAATAATGTTGATTACTTTAAATAACCTGCTCATGTCATCTTCCAGCACTCGACTGTGGCTACAAAAATGAGTAAAATATCATTAGTACGCACCTCGAAAGAAAGAAATGAAGACACAGAAAAATTACAGAAAAATTACATACGTCTCAAATCGAACAACATATCGTCCTACTAACATCAATGAACTGGTGCAAGAAAATATTATATCTGGTACTTTCGGCCTTTCAGATTATTCTAATTTATTGACTGATATTCTGTGGCGAAAATGATGAAGCATTGTATGATAACTACTTATTTTCGTACATACTCGCTGATTTGAATTGTCATTCTGACAAGGGAACCTCCCCATCGCACCCCCCTCAGATTTAGTTATAACTTGGCACAGTGGATAGGCCTTGATAAACCGAACACAGATCAATTGAGAAAACAGGAAGAAGTTGTGTGAAACTGTGAAAAAATAAGCAAAATATACAAACTGAGTAGTCCATGGGCCACATAGGCAACATCAAGGAGCACGTGAGCTCAGGAACGCCGTGGTCTCGTGGTAGCGTGATCAGCTGTAGAAGGAGAAGTCCTTGGTTCAAGTCTTCGCACAAGTGAAAATTTTACTTTCTTTATTTTTGCATAGTTACTATCTGTCCGTTCGTTCATTGACGTCTCTGTTCACTGTAATAAGTTTAGTGTCTGTGTTTTGCGACCGCATCGCAAAACCATGCGATTAGTAGACGAAAGGACGTGCCTCTCCAATCGGAACCGAAAACATTTGATCGAAAGGTCATAGGTCAACCGATTCCTCCACAGGAAAACACATCTGATATATTCTATACGACACTGGTGACGGCATGTGCGTCACATGACAGGAATATGTTATCGACCCACCTAACTTGTACACTTGGCGAATGGGTAAAAAGATTCTTCTACCTTGCCCGATTTAGGTTTTCTTGTGGATGTGATAATCACTCCCAAAAAAGTGATGAAAACATAAGAGTTTGTCACATAAACTGAAAATAAAAAATTAAAGTTCTCACTCGATGGAAGATTTGAACCAAGGACTTTTCGTTCCGCAGCTCCTCACGTTACCACGAGACCACGGCGCTCCTGCAATCCCAGTGTCCTTGATGTTGCCTATCTTCCCACAAACTACTCAGTTTGTATATTTTGTTTATTTTTTCACAGTTCCACACAACTTCTTCCTGTTTTCTCAATTGCTCTGTGTTCAGTTTTTCAAGGCCTATCCAATGTGCCAACTTATAACTAAATCTGAGGGGTGTGCGATGGGGAGGTTCCCTTGTGAGGAGTGCGTACCAAACTTGGTAATCAACTGTTCACGTTCGTATTCCATATCTACAGTAACGACTTGTATGTATACAGATGAAGAAAGACGGCACTTAACGTGTCGACCAACACTTTTTTCCTCCGGAAGACTTGTTTAGAAGAGTGCCTGAACTCGTTAGAATATCTTAAAACACAAAGAGACTCACTTTCGCTATGTAACAATGTCAGAAATTGGGGCCGGTTTCGTGGCGCGGCGTGCTCATCGTTTATAGAAATAGTGTGACAGTTCGAAATGCATACCAAGTTGACACCCCGACAAAAATATGCGTCTCATCACACTGAGTACCAGACAGAACATCACTTAAACTTGTGTCATTTACTCATCTCCTAAAGAAGCCTTACTTGCGGTATCGGGAATTACACCAAATAGTTGAAATTGTTTGTTATGCGCTCTCAGCTTGAGACTGAATCTCTCAGATGAAATTAGCAATACCTCCTGCCACAAGTGAATATGTACGTAAAGAGAATCCTAAGGTTTGCAGAGTGCCCCGCGATGTTGCTCGTTTATTTTCGTAGGAATATCGGAAGGTTCATCAGCTAAAATATTTATTGCTGTTTTATATCTTAGACACGACTATTACCTCAAGGGTCAGGGATAGGAACCAGGTAGATTAATCTTCACAAAAATTCGAGAAAAACCGATTTTAAAGTTTGAACGGTGGCCATGTCAATATATAAGAACATATAAAACTTTTTATTTCATAAATTAGACATCTTGGGCTCACTGGATGTGGGACTAGCTTGTTTGGACATATGGAGTGTTCCAAGGATGAAGTAATTTCCCAAAATGCAATGTAAGGGTAAAAAACAGGCAAGTCACGCGAACAGGAGAAAGAAACTGGGGTGACAAAAATCATGGGATAGCCATTAATATCGTTTAGGACCTCCTTTTTCCCGGCGTACTGCAGCAACTCGACGTGGTATGGACTCAACAAGTGGTTGGGAGTCCCCTGCAGAAATATTGAGCCATGCTGCCACAATAGCCGTCCATAACTGCGAAAGTGTTGATGTGCAGATTTGTGTGCACGAACCGACCTCTCGATTCTGTCCCATAAATGATCGATGGGATTCGTATGGGGCGACATTGGTGACCAAATCATTCGCTCCAATTGTCCAGAATGTTCTGACATGGCGCATTCTCACCAATAAAAATTCCATCATTGTTTGGGAACATAAAGATAATGAATGGCTGCAAATGGTATGCAAGTGGCTGAACATAACAATTTCCAATCAATGATCGGTTCTCTTGGACTAGAGGACCCAGTCCACTTCATATAAACACAGCCTACATCATTATGGAGCCAGCACTAGCTTGTACAATGCCTTGTTGACAACTTGGATACATGACTTTGTGGAGTCTGAACCACACTCGAACCCTACCACCAGCTCTTACCAACTGAAATCGGTATTCATGTGACCAGGCCACGGTTTTTCAGTCGCCTAGGATCCAATTGATATGGTCATGAGCCCAAGAGAGGCGCTGCAGGCGATGTCGTGCTGTTAGCAAAGGCACTCACGTCAGTCGTCTACTGCCGTAGTCATTAACGTCAAATTTCGCAGCACTCCCCTAACGGATACGTTCGTGGTAATCTCGATTTGATTTATCTGATTATTTCCACAGCGTTGCTTGTTTGTTAGCATCGACAACCCTCCGCAAACGCCGCTGCTTTCGGTCGTTGTCGGAGGTGAGCATGATCTTGACACAGTGCATCTCGGAATGTTGAATTCCCTAACGATTTCCAAAATGGAATGTCTTACGTGTCTAGCTCTAACTATCATTTAGCCTTCAAAGTCTGTTAATGCCGTCTTGCGGACATAAACAAGTCCGAAACCTTGGACGTGGCCGGCCGGAGTGGCCGAGCGGTTCTAGGCGCTACAGTCTGGAACCGCACGACCTCTACGTTCGCAGGTTCGAATCCTGCCTGGAGCATGGATGTGTGTGATGTCCTTAGGTTAGTTAGGTTTCAGTAGTTCTAAGTTCTAGGGGACTGATGACCTAAGCAGTTAAGTCCCATAGTGCTCAGAGCCATTTGAACCATTTTTGAACCTTGTGACGTGATTCACTCGAGTACAAATGACAGCTCCAATAATGCACATCCCTTTTATATCTTGTGCACATCGCTATCCCATGACTTTTGTCACCTCAGTGTCATTTCATAATACTCACGATTAAACAAATTTCTTGTTGTAACAATATAGCGATAGTAATAAAACCACGTATATTTAATCGTAGGGCAATTGACTGAAGAACTTCACATTACCAGGACTGAAGAACTTAACGAGGATTTTCAATTCCTTATATTTCAGTCTTGAAATTGGAAGGAAGCATAGGATAAAGAACAGAATTGGTCAAGTTGGATTACAGTAAACAGAAGACAACTGCAAAGCTATTAGTCGCTACAAAAGCAAGGAATTCTGAAATTTCCGGCCGGAGTGGCCGTGCGGTTCTTGGCGCTGGAGCCGAGCGAACGTAA